>NC_056433.1:60718364-61018364 GCF_018296145.1 Oncorhynchus tshawytscha | reverse complement strand
GCACAAGCAAGGCTGTCACTCATCTTTCTCCATCTCTCTTAAGCCCCCTCTTTCTTGTTTTCTCTAGCTCTATCCCTTTTTCTCGGTCTTTCTCTCCATTGCACTCTCTCCACAGCTGTCTGGGGGGACCATCCTGCCTATCTGTGTTGTTGTTTCAGAAAAGCACTCATTCTCCTCCTGCTCTATTGTGGCAAAGGCAAACAGTGTGGAGTGGGTTGTGTGGTGGCCCTGGCTTTAATTTTACAGCTCATTTAAATAGACAAGCTGCATAAAATATAGAGTCACATTCCATGGATCCATTATCGTAAACCTCAACGCCTTCCTTCCCACACACAAAGAGCACAAACAGACTTACACTGACAAGCATGTAGCAATGTCAAACACAAATAACACACTAAACCTGATTTCTGCCGCTTTCTGTGTGCTGGTAATTGCCTTAATTTATTCTCAATTGGATGCCTCCCTTGAAGACAGTGTAAATGTGTTCCTCCACCCCTCATTTCATTCAAGGTGGCCTTCCGCTACACCTCGGCTAATGGCTAAGTCAACTCCCGTCTGTACCCTTCACCCCTCTCCCTTGCTCTCCCTCTCTCTCTCAGATGAGCCTGTCACTCAACCAGGTCCCTGAACGCCCTCCATCTATCTATCTATCCATCCACCCAACCCAACCCACCACCACCGCCTCTTCCAGCTTCCACCTCCGCTTCCATCCACACAAAGACACATCAAGTATAATGAGTGAACATGTTTTCATGTGACTCATTTGATTTGGAGACAGGCTGAGGTGAAAACAATACTCAAGAGGAGGAGGGTGGAAGAGATTGATTTTTCACTGACATTTTTCTCTGAACTTGTCATCCAGACAAAAAAAATAGCACAGCTAATATACCACCATACTTGTTAGTTTCTTAGCAACTGCTTCCACCTTGGGCCCACAACTATAGAGACTATAATCTAACCTCCAACTCTTTGCTACGACCACTAGGGAGTGGGGTAATTTGAACCACACTTGTTTCTAGGAAACCATACACCAAATTATTAATTTGAACAAATATTTACGAAAAGGTCATCATTTCATGGAGTCTGTGAAGGAAGAAACCACATACCAAAAGTGTTAAGAAATGTAGGTTTTCTCCAAGTCAAATTCATTTCTTGTGTTAGAAGTTTCAGGATGCTTGCATCTAAACCAAATTAGATCATTTTAAGATTATTCTAAACCAGTTGGAGTCTCTATAAGTTTCAACATGAGGTCCTAAACCTAGCATGAAAGTGTATCCTTGTAGGTGTGTGGGCTAATATAGTCAAAATGTTTGCCTTGGGGTAAGTTGAGCCAATGGCAAGTTGAAGTGTTTTCTTCCCAGGCGTAATGCAAGGCATTATCGGTGGGATATGAGGTAACAATAGGGCCTGGCCCATGTTACAAGTTTTTTTAAAGTAAAAAGTGCTTGTTAGATGTTAAACCTGTGTTAAAAGATGCTTAAAATTATTAAAAACAATAAAGTGATTGTGATTGTATTGAATTGTGTTTGGGAAATAAAGATACATGTTTTTAAAAGCTAGTGCGGCTTAACTTACCCTGTCTCGCCGCTCAAATTACCCCATACCCGGGGTAAGTTTTGCCAAGAGACCACTTTTTTGTACAAATTATGTTTTCAAAAATAATGTTAACATGAATTCTGATTATTGTCCAGGGATACACAACATCCTGAAATATATGTTGATATCTTTGTTAGAAAGAATACTATACAGTATTTCCCTTGATGGAGTGAAAAAAAGCCTCAACTGACCACACTCTCCCCTATAATACATATTGAATTACATTTGATATCACATATTAATAAAAAGCCACACACTTCTGTTATAACATATACATTTCCTAAGGGCTTTAATATTGTGTTTTAACCTCAGGGAAGCTTAGATATGCAAATAACTTTTAATGTATGATTTGGAAGCTACAGTCCTAAGAGTGTATGTATGTTGGCATTATAATACTATGTATGTTGGCATTATAATACTATGTATGTATGTCCATTTGTGTAACGTGGGTTTTATTTCATTGATTAATTAGAAATATTTCAAACTTCATCTTTCATGAGTAGTTTAATGGATGAGCATCAGGTCTAGACAGTCCCATTTTGAAAGAGAGCAGTTGAAGTAATGCTACAGTAGCTATCAGAGCCACAGACACTTGACTCATATTAGCATCTTTCCTTGAGGCTGGGAAATAGAAAATGAAGGACCCCCGATTTTCTCGCCTGGTTATATCCTTCCTTTTGGCCCTGTCTGGGGGTGTCCTCGGATGGGGCCACAGTGTCTCCTGACCCCTCCTGTCTCAGCCTCCAGTATTTATGCTGCAGTAGTTAATGTGTCGGGGGGCTAGGGTCAGTTTGTTATATCTGGAGTACCTCTCCTGTCCTATTTGGTGTCCTGTGTGAATCTAAGTGTGCGTTCTCTAATTCTCTCTTTCTCTCTCTCTCTCTCTCGGAGGACCTGAGCCCTAGGACCATGCCCCAGGACTACCTGACATGATGACTCCTTGCTGTCCCCATTCCACCTGACCGTGCTGCTGCTCCAGTTTCAACTGTTCTGCCTTATTATTAAACGACCATGCTGGTCATTTATGAACATTTGAACATCTTGGCCATGTTCTGTTATAATCTCTACCCGGCACAGCCAGAAGAGGACTGGCCACCCCACATAGCCTGGTTCCTCTCTAGGTTTCTTCCTAGGTTTTGGCCTTTCTAGGGAGTTTTTCCTAGCCACCGTGCTTCCACACCTGCATTGCTTGCTGTTTGGGGTTTTAGGCTGGGTTTCTGTACAGCACTTTGAGATATCAGCTGATGTACGAAGGGCTATATAAATAAATTTGATTTGATTTTGATTTGATTTGATTTGTGTACATTTTGTTGAGCAAACTTCCTTCAACTCCAGGAGAGGCAGCCCACTGGCACACATTGGTTGAATCAATGTTGCTTCCACGTTATTTCAATTAAATTACATTGAACCAACGTAGAATAGACGTTAAATTGGATGTCTGTGCCCATTGGGAGACATATTACTTACAATTGTCAAACAATTATCTACGTATTTTTATTTCATTTAAAAATGTATATTTTTACCTCTTTTTCGTGGTAGCTGCAACTCCCGTATGGACTCGGGAGAGGCTACGGTCAAGAGCCATGTGTCCTCCGAAACACAACCCAATGAAGCCGTACTGCTTCTTGACACAATGCCCGCTTAACCCGGAAGCCAGCTGCACCAATGTGTCAGAGGAAACACTGTACACCTGGTGACCACGTCAGCGTGCAATACGCCCGGTCTGCCACAGGAGTCGCTAGTGTGCGATGGGACAGGGACATCCCTGCATGCCAAACCCTCCCCTAACCCGGACGACGCTGGGCCAATTGTGCGCCGCCCCATGGGTCTGCCGGTCGCAGCCGGCTGCGACAGAGCCTGGACTCAAACCCAGAATCTCTAGTGGCACAGCTACCACTGCTATGCCTTAGACCACTGCACCACTCGGGAGGCCCATTTACCTGTTTTTATGTCATATGGAAACATCATCCAGACTGGACATGCTATGCTAGTACGGATATGATTCTGATAATGTGATTGACACAAGGTCATGGGATCAATGCAATATGGATCAATATGGATGCGATATGGATGCAATATGGAACAATGCAATATTACTATGGATTGAGTTACCATAAACATTTAGTGGTCAGAGCTGGGTAATTTGTCTTGTAGGTATGGTAGATGAGAATTTCCACAACGTAACTCCAGCACCTCATTGCCTCATTCTTATTCCTCTGTTAGCTGTCTGCAGCTGTGAATGAAGAATTCACTGTGTAAACCATTACACCCGACAAGCACAAACAGTGCCAGTCAAAAGTTTACACACCCTCTCATTCAAGGGTTTTCCCTTATTTTTACTATTTTCTACATTGTAGAATAATTATGAAGACATCAAAACTATGAAATAACACATATGGAATCATGTAGTAACCTAAAAAGTTTTATACAAATTAAAAAATATTTTATATTTCAGATTCTTGAAAGTAGCCACCCTTTGCCTTGATGACTGCTTTGCACACTCTTGGCATTCTCTCAACCAGCTTCATGAGGAATGCTTTTCCAACTGTCTTGAAGGAGTTCCCACATATGCTGAGCACTTGTTGGCTACTTTTCCTTCACTCTGCAGTCCAACTCATCCCAAACCATCTCAATTGTGTTGAAGTCGGGTGATTGTGGAGGCCAAGTCATCTGATGCAGCACTCAATCACTCTCTTTCTTGGTCAAATAGCCCTTACACAGCCTGGAGGTGTGCTTTGGGTACTTGTCCTGTTAAAAAACAAATGTTCGTCTCACTAAGCGTAAACCAAGTGGGATGGCGTATCGCTGAAGAATGCTGTGGTAGCCTTGCTGGTTAAGTGTGCCTTGAATTATAAATACATCACTGACAGTGTCACCAGCAAAGCACCCCCACACCATCACACCTCCTCCTCCATGCTTCACGATGGGAACCACACATGCCGAGATCATCCGTTCACCTACTCTGTGTCTCACAAAGAACCAAAAATCTCACATTTGGACTCATCAGACCAAAGGACAGATTTACACAGGTCTAATGTCCATTGCTCGTGTTTCTTGGCCCAAGCAAGTCTCTTTTTCTTATTGGTGTTCTTTAGTAGTTGTTTCTTTGCAGCAATTCAACCATGAAGGCCTGATTCACGCAGTCTCCTCTGAACAGTTGATGTTGAGATGTCTGTAACTTGAACTCTGTGAAGCATTTATTTGGGCTGCAATCTGAGGTGCAGTTAACTCTAATGAACTTATTCTCTGCAGCAGAGGTAACTCTGGGTCTTCCATTCCTGTGGCGGTCCTCATGAGAGCCAGTTTCATCATTGCGCTTGATGGTTTTTGCGACTGCACTTGAAGAAACTTTCAAAGTTCTTGAAATGTTCCGGATTGACTGACTTTTGTGTCTTTAAGTAATGATGGACTGTTGTTTGTCTTCGCTTATTTGAGATGTTCTTGCCATAATATGGACTTGGCTTTTTACCAAATAGGGCCATCTTCTGTATACCACCCCTACCTTGTCCCAACACAACTGATTGGCTCAATTGCATTAAGAAGGAAAGAAATTCCTCAAATTAACTTTTAATAAGGCACACCTGTTAATTAATTGAAATGCATTCCAGGTGACTACCTCATGAAGCTGGTTGAGAGAATGCCAAGAGTGTGCAAAGCTGTCATCAAGGCAAAGGGTGGCTACTTTGAAGAATCTAAAATATGTTTTGATTTGTTTTACACTTTTTTGGTTACTACATGATTCCATGTGTTATTTCATAGTTTTAATGTCTTCACTATTATTCTACAATGTAGAAAATAGTACAAATAAATTAAAACCCTGGAATGAGTAGGTGTTTCCAAACTTTTGACTGGTATTGTATCTCTATTCACATATTTGATCAAATTGAGATTAGTTTGGCCTCATTGCTTCCAAAGAATTGTGTTATATCATGAGGGATTTTATTAGCCTGCTGAAACTTCAGATAATCAACGCTACATGCCAAGCATCTGGAAAAGAAGGGGAAATTAAAACACAACTTGAAACACTAAGAATTCTAATGGCAAAACTTCCCATCTGAATCGCTGCACCGTGGGTTTGCATCAACTACAAGAAAATGAAATGTTGCAGGGTTATGCAAGAGTCAGAATGAAAAAATATATATTTTCAGAGGTTAAAAGACAAGTCTTGATGGAGGAGATGATATGATGCATATAGATGCCTTCCTCTTCACTCATTAATTAAGCATTCATTTAATCTAAAAATTTGCCGTAGGAATTAAAGCTCACAACACCACTTTATTTCCAATAATTTTCTTGTTTGGAATGAGATGTAAGTATGTATACTTGTCACTGGCTGTTTTAGTCCTAATCTGACAGCCAAAATGTCTTACTGAACTAAGCCCTTAGCCGTGGTTAGCATGCAAAGACACTGAGGAAGTACAGGGGAGATAATACTTTATTTTCACATCGGGTTTACCTCTTCCTTAGATCCTACCAGGCCAATCATGTCACTCTGTATGAGACCAAACACATGGCAGTCTTCACTTGATCTTTCCACAGCCAATCTGATGGAAAAGAACAACCAACCAACCAAACCAAGTTTCTTTGTCTCTAACTGTGAAGTCGCCATAAACAGAAAACTGAGTAGTGATGTGGATTTATCATTTGTTGGCAGGCCTTTTAGATCAAAGTTGGCACCTTACAGTTCTTACCTCAGTGGATTCTCTTCCACCTCAATGTTTCCAATAAAATAGTTGAGTTGAACTGGGCCTAGTCACGACACCACTGGCTAAAGATAGCATAGCAGTATTACGGGGAAGAACCTACATATATTTCAGAGGTCTATTGTATGATCAGAGAGATTCAAGGCCTGGAATAAGAGCAGAGCATAAATTAGGGATGATTTCCCCTCTTCTCAATTCCTCCCCTCCAGATACAGCAGCACACAGTGCCATCATGAAGGGCAACTGTGAATAATACATTCAATTCATTGCAATAACTTCACCACTCTCTCCCTCCCCCTTTCTACTTCTTATTTTCCTCAATCTTTCCTTACTGAAGTGCAAAAAACACACCATATGGTCCTACATCAAGGTCATTGAAAAGAACACTCATGATAGTCCAGCGAATAAGAAACAAACATACCGGAGATCGTTCCACTTTATGATACAAGTATCAAACTTGGGAAACTAATACCAGATACCTTAAGGAACATTTTAAAGGTTGGAGGCAGTCTGGGAAGCATGTCAGTCAGCCAGGGTAGACATTTTAATAACATGGCTGCCATACGGATTTTCCGTTAAAAGAAAAATAGGGTAAAATCATCATTCCAAACAATAACAAAATGACTTTGTAAGGTTACCTACTCACTAAATAAACCCCACAGATAATATAGACAATAAGTCTGATCATAAAATATTCTTAAGACCTTCATGGGGTCATACTGAGGTCATTTTGACCAGAGTCCAGCAGCTACGGGAAAACATTGTGGACTGTGATAGAGTCTCCAAATTTCACACACAGCTGCTGCATGTCTAAAGACGTATTTAAACTTTTATCCTGTAAACTTTTAGTAAAAAGTGAGAAAATACATGCCACGTTACTGTTTTTTTGTAACGTCTTCATTACTAGTTCCAATAGTTTACATCCAATGTGGGTGTTCCTTGAAGTCTACTGATTGCAATGATATATAATATGATATTTTGTTTTGAAGAAAAATAGCAGGAAACCTACCCTGTACGCGTCACTTTAGGTAAAATCCCATAGGAATGTATTATGTTCAGCCGAGAGACAAGTAACCAATTTTAACAAAATACTTTTATGATGATATGTATATACTGTATTCTATACTATATCTTAGTCCATTCCTTTCTGACATCGCTCGTCGCTACACCCACAATAACATCTGCTAATGACATGTATGTGACCAATAACATTTGATTTGATGAGACCTTTCAGCTTTTACACAAAGCGAGTAAAAGTCTAAACAAAGATGTCAAGCAATAGTGACATTGAGATTTAACCTATTATACTCAGTGGTGTACTGCTATTTTTTGAGATGCCCGAAAATGATGTCATGATTTCTCAATCAACGTTTGCACACTAGCCTGTTGAATAATATTATTTTATGTGCATAAAACGCATCATCCAAATGCAATGTCTGCCCATGCTTAAACATAGACTTTAATAAATGTTTCTATATTTGATACCCTTAAACACCAAATTAGGCCTACCTAATTTCAAAATAGTGCCAATTGCAAATTACAATTATTATCGTTTTATGAAACGTCCAAGCTGAATCTGAATGCCAATCATAACCATTTCATTTCACTCAGTTTCATGAGAATATGCATTTAGATCTTCTTGAGTGATGTGAGTAAATATGATTTAAACAGATTGCAGAGCAGATGATACAGTATTAACAAGCTACAGACTAGCCTACCTGTATTGTTTACATCTGAGCACATTTATCCTATGGCATGTGTTGTTTACTTTTGGCCACATCATGAGAAAAAATGAGAACATTCAGCACAATCATCCTTAAATTTCATAACAAATCATGCTGTATTTTTGGTATTACACTAACATTATAGTATGCCATTATATTCCGGCTGTTATGCAGAATACTAACTAATTGAGTGATCTTTCTCCAGCAGCACTACACCCCTGATTATAATCAGTTTTCCAAAATGACCACCAACCAGCTCCATAGGGCCATGTTGGGCCGGATTCACATTGCCAAATTTCCATAAATAATTGGTACATACATCCCAATGATGGTCTCTGAAGAACAATAACACTTTAAATATTTTGTAGAAAAGTTGTGAAAAGGTGCCAAAAATCTACCAGAATTCTTGATTCCTGAATATACTTTGATCGTAATTTTCAGTAGTTTACATTTAAACACTGAAAACTATGAAATGGGTGTTCCTTAAAGTCTACTAATTGCAATGATATCAAAGTTTATTTGTCACATGAGTCGAATACAACAGGTGGAGACCTTACAGTGAAATGCTTACTTATAAGCCCTAACCCACAGAACAATTTTTTTGTAAAAAATAGGTATTAGGTAAACAATAGATAAGTAAAGAAATAAAAAAGAAAAAGAAAACAGTAAAATGACAGTGAAAATAACAGTAGTGAGGCTATATACAGGTGGTACCGGTACAGAGTCAATGTGCGGGGGCATCGGTTAGTCGGTCTAATTGAGGTAATATGTACATGTAGGTATAGTTAAAGTGACTATGCATAGATGATAAACAGAGAGTAGCAGCAGTGTAAAAGAGGGGTTGGCGGGGGAGGGAGAGGTTGAGGGGGAGAGAGTGGCGGGACACAATGCAAATAGTCCGGGTAGCCATTTGATTACCTGTTCAGGAGTCTTATGGCTTGGTGGTAAAAGTTGTTGAGAAGCCTTTTGGTCCAATACTTGGCGCTCCGGTTCCGCTTGCCATGCAGTAGCAGAGAGAACAGTCTATGACTGGGGTGGCTGTGGTCTTTTTTAGGGCCTTCCTCTTGATTATGTTGAGGGATAGGTTGTTATTGTTGTTGGCCAGGCCTCTGACCTCCTCCCGATAGGCCGTCTCATCGTTGTCGGTGATCAGGCCTACCACTGTTGTGTCATCTGCAAACTTAAATGATGGTGTTGGAGTCGTGCCTGGCCGTGCAGTCGTGGGTGAACAGGGAGTACAGGAGGGACTGAGCATGCACCCCTGAGGAGCTCCAGTGTTGAGGATCAGCATGGCAGATGTGTTGCTACCTACCCTCACCATCTGGGGGCGGCCTGTCAGAATGTCCAGGATCCAGTTGCAGGGGAGGTGTTTAGTTCCATGATCCTTAGCTAAGTGATGAGCTTCGAGTGCACAATGGTTTTGAACGCTGAGCTGTTGTCAATGAATGGCATTCTCACGAAGCATGTTGGTATTACAGACTCAGTCAGGGACACGTTGAAAATGTCAGTGAAGACACCTGCCAGTTGTTCAGCACATGCCCGGAGCACACATCCTGGTAATCCGTCTGGCCCAGCGGCCTTGTGAATGTTGACCTGTTTAAAGGTCTTACTCACGTTGGCTACGGAGAGCGTGATCATGCATGTCTCAGTGTTACTTGCCTCGAAGTGAGCATAGCTCGTCTGGTAGGCTCTTGTCACTGGGCAGCTCGTGGCTGTGCTCCCCTTTGTAGTCTGTAATAGTTTGCTGGCCCTGCCACATCCGACGAGCATCGGAGCCAGTGTAGTATGATAGTAGTATGATGCTTGCCTGTTTGATGGTTCGCCTGTGGGCATAGCAGGATTTCTTATAAGCTTCCGGGTTAGAGTCCCGCACCTTGAAAGCGGCAGCTCTAACCTTTAGGTTCGTGCGAATGTTGCCTGTAATCCATGGCTTCTAGTTGGGGTATGTACAGTCATTGTGCGGACGACGTCCTCGATGCACTTATTGATAAAGCCAGTGACTGATGTGGTGTACTCCTCAATGCCATCTGAAGAATCCTGGAACACATTCTAGTCTGTGCTAGCAAAACACTCCTGTAGTCTAGCATTGCTTCATCTGTCCACTTTTTTATAGATCGAGTCACTGGTGCTTCCTGCTTACATTTTTGCTTTTAAGCAGGAATCAGGAGGATATAATTATGGTCAGATTTGCCAAATGGAGTGCGAGGGAGAGCTTTGTACGTGTCTCTGTGTGTGGAGTAAAGGTGATCTAGAGTTTTTCCCCCTCTGGTTGCATACTTAATTAACATGCTGATAGAAATGAGGTGAAACTGATTTAAGTTTCCCTGCATTAACATCCCCAGTCACTAGGAGCGCCGCCTCTGGGTGAGCGGTTTCATGTTTGCTTATTTCCTTATACAGCTGACTCAGTGCGGTCTTAGTGCCAGTGTCCGTCTGTGGTGGTAGATAAACAGCCATGAAAAAAAATTATGAAAACTCTCTTGGCAAATAGTGTGGTGTACAGCTTATCATGAGATACTCTCCTTCAGGCGAGCAAAATCTAGAGACCTCCTTAGATTTAGTGCATCAGCTGTTGTTTACAAATGTACACAGACTGCACCCCCTCATCTTACCGGAGTGTGCTGTTCTGTCTAGCCGGTGCAGCGTATATCCCACTAGCTGAATGTTTTCCATGTTGTCATTCAGCCACGATTCGGTTAAACATAAGATGTTTCAGTTTTTGATGTCCCGTTGGTAGGATATTCGTGATCATACATCGTCTAATTTATTGTCCAATGATTGTACGTTGGCAAGTAATATTGATGATAAGGGCATATTTTCCTCTTGACGTCGGCGGATCCTTATGAGGCACCCCACCCTGTGTCTATACCTGCATCTCTTTCTCTTGCCAATGACGGGGATTTCGGCCTTGTTGGGTGTCTGAAGTAGATCCTGTGCGTCCTGCTTGTTGAAGAAAAAGTCTTAGTCTAATCCGAGGTGAGTGATCGCTGTTCTGATATCCAGACGCTCTTTTTTGCCATAAGATACGGTGGCAGAAACATTATGTACAAAATAAGTTACAAATAACGTGAAAAAAACACATAATAGAACAATTGGTTAGTCGCCCGTAAAACAGCTGCCATTTCGTCCGGCGCCATCTTCTGTTATCATATAAAATATGATGTTCTGTATTTTGTTAATTTCAAGAAATGTATGAAGGACACACACATAAGGCATACTCCACACCACCTTAAACATTTTAAGCCATCACTGGACTGCATTATATACGAAGATATGTCCATGTAAATTCTGTCCAATTAGAACCAATGTAGCTGGTTGGAGGTCATTTTGGAAAGCTGGTATATTATATTTTAATGGGTTATTAAATCTGCAATGCCACTATAGCTAGTTATCGTTATGTAGTAGTTTACTCACTTTGTTTCAAGACTGAAATGTCTCATCATAATGGGTTACCTGTCTCTCTGCTGGACATAAGGCATTTCTATGGGATTTTACCTAAAGTGGCATGTACAGGTTTCTTGAAACATTTCTTAAAATTGACACAAAAAAGAATATCATATTAAATACCATTTCATACATTTTAGAGTGTTTACACGCCAACTTTGGTCCATTTTACTGTATTTTCCAGACGTCCTCTAACATGTTAAGCCATCACTGGGCTGTATGTACCAATTATTTATGAAGATATGGCCATGTGAATCACTTCCAGTCCCATAAAGCTCGTTGGCATATGTACAAAAGCCCTCAGAGTGGAGCAGCATACTACTGAGATTAACTTGATCAACCAAGTTGATTTCACCTGTTGACTCTCTCTCAATGCCACATCCTTGTCACTAATTATCAGGACTGCCCTGATAGGCTCATTCACACCTTTAGTTTGTATTTAAATCCTGTCAAGCCCTTCCTCAGTCTCTTTCCAGTTGTGTGCATTTAAGTTAAGAGCACGTTTGTTTCCTATTTTCCAAGCATATTTTTGATAAGTCACAACATTAAGATGTCATGTCGTTTCCTAATTTTAATTATTTGAGATATATTGTTTTAATAGATTCATCCTTATCCCATTTACCTGTTATGTTATGCAACCTGCTTATTATGTCTCTACTTTGTTGAAGAACCACACACAAATCCAACTTTACCATGTCCAACCACAAGTCCTCAATAAATATGTGAACTTTGACATCGTCTCTGTTATCTTCTTACTCTCTGACTGGAGCAAAGTACCCCTGGTGACATTTATCCAACCAGTTACCTAGCTTGGGTTTCTTAACCTATTTTTCAGTGATCATATTGGAAATGACCGACAAGGGGTAATGGACAATCTGCGATGACACTATAGCCAGAAATACTTAATCACAAAGTGCCCCCAAAAATGACGTAGCCGCTGGACTATGCTTAAAATGACCTCAATATGAACCTTATTAAGGTCTTAAGAGTACTTTATGGTCAGAATTGTCTATATTCTCTGTGGGTTTTTTTTAGTGGTTAGATAACATTACAAACTCTTTTTTTATTGTTTGGAATGATTTTATCCAATTTTCTTCTAACAGGGAATTTGGATGACCTGGTTGACTGGGAGGCTTCCTAGGCTGCCTCCAATCTTTAAAATGTTTCTTAAGGTACCTAGTATTAGTGTACCAAGTTTGATGCTTGTATCATAAACTGGAACAATTATTTCATCTATCTGCTGGACAATATCAGCACATTGGCTAAATTTCACACATTACGCCCCTGCTCCACACCTCGTCTCACATTGGTTTGGTATGTTCTACATTTCATTTAGAATAACTCACTTATAGTGTATGAATCATACATTAAAACCTCATTATGTGCTGTTGAAACAGCTGCCACATCTGTAGCTCCTAAACGTTAGCATAACCTAGGTTACAGTTCTGTCTTTCACACTTTGAGACAAGAGATGACCCAGGTGTATGTCTCTCTCTGGGATCGCAGCTGGACCCTACTCCCTCTTCTGGCCAAAGAAACTCACTACAAGACCCTAAAACAAAACACACACACACACACAAAACTACCCAGCTAGTGTTTACTGAGCCAAGGGATGGTTGAGGTTGTGTTTTCTATTAAGTCCAATCAGGCGAAAATGTGCTGAATCGCAGTAAAAAACATTTTCTTTTAAGTGTATTCTCTCCTGTGAATTACTGTGACAGCAGCTGACTTGTGGTCGAGTGTTCTTAAGTTGTCTCTATGGTGCCTCTCAGGAAGGACGTTCCTGTACCGTATTATTTTAAGCAGAGTAAACCTAAACAGACCATCACAATTCCAGGACCGTTCACCATAATGAAGGAGCCAGACAGCAGCTTTTTAAATGTTTTGACATTTAAGCCTCGACACACTTCCTTGGCGGGAGGTGAGGATGAACATTGGAGTATAGAAGTGCTGGCTAATTTGCTTTGAAAACAGAGCCCAGTTTGGGGAGGTGCAAGAACCCTTCTAATGGGAGCCCCGCAGATGCCAGCTATTACACTCCAGGACCTCCCGCGAAGCAAACGAGACAGAGGCTCATTCTCCCTCCACAGCTCAGCGGCCCCAGCTGCCACCGCCATAGATGCTCTACTTAAAGTGACACACACACCAAAGCTAATGGGCCCTGCAGGCTTACACATTCATGAAGGGCATTGTTGCACAAACATACTTACATATGCTCTACAGTATAGATTACAACACCACACAGACATAGATACATACTGTACATAAATAATACAGTAAATGGCAACTAGCCTACATAAAGGATACCATAAGCACAACATTGGAAACACATGGGAGGTTCACACATTGGTAACTCATGAAGAGTCTGGCTTAAGCCTTTCCCCGTCAGCAGGGCACATGGTACAGTATGTGTGTGTGTGTGTGTGTGTGTGTGTGTGTGTGTGTGTGTGTGTGTGTGTGTGTGTGTGTGTGTGTGTGTGTGTGTGTGTGTGTGTGTGTGTGTGTGTGTGTGTGTGTGTGTGTGTGTGTGTGTGTGTGTGTGTGTGTGTGTGATTCCCTCCTGCTTTCTGGCTGGCCTGGGACCTCAGCCGGGGAAACTGCTCAGCCAACCTTTCAGGACTCAGTCCCTGGGATCCGGCCCAGAGACACATGCTCATACAAGGTCAAACTCACTGACTCTGTGCCGCGCACCCTCACCCTCACCCCGCCCTGACTGGACCTTATGTGTCAGGCTCCCTCTCTGCCTTCCATCATACATTCCAAATGAAGACCATGAGCATGGTTGCTGTTAGGTTTGACATTATCAAACAGGATATAATTTAGAATAAATTAGTGGTTCAAGTTGTGGTACAGTAGTAGTGCAGTAGTAGAGGTATTAGTTTTACTAGTGCCAGTGCTAGGAGAGGTAGCTAGTACTTTTGTGTATACATTTTCTGTGCGATTTTGTCTCAGATTTGTGCCACATCTCCAAGGACATAAACCACTTTAGAGGAGGTGGTGAAATATTTTATATCTAAGCTATCACAGAGGGCAGGTGGAACTGATTGAAAAGAAATTATGAAACACCATCTGCAGTGCTTCAGTCACAACATTTCCCAAAAGATTGAATACAGGGTATCAGATCTGGACCAAAATAAATCACTTTCATCTCCCGGCCAGGACTCAAAGATAATTAAATAATGCTTTTAAATTAACCTCGGTTCCCCCCGTTTGAGTCACGATGTTGTGTTGTTGTGGTGAAGGTGGTGGCCAGTAAACTCCAAGTCTGAGCAGGCCTAACCGTGTCTCATGATGAGATACCCTGCAGGCTCACACAATTAGGCCCACACCTCTTTCTGAAGGAGCAGGGATGGTAATTGTTGGAGCCATTTGACAGCCATCCTAATGAGATAACGAGAGACGGCGAGCAAATTAAAGCGCCACCCGTGATAGGAAGGGACAGACAAGGGAATGAACAGAGAGCAAGCTGCTGGGCATGTTTACCTCTGGGCGAGGAAGAGAGAGGCACGGGCTGCAAGACCCAGAACATGTGGAGATGATGTTTAGAGTTAGGTCCAGGATTGTGTTTTCGCGGCCAAGAACCCCCTTTGTTCCGCTACAGTTCATATCAAGCCTAACGCCATATTATTCTATTGCATATCACATTTACTCACAGTGTATAGTCAAATGTGGACTGATATACTACTGTGCTATGTCCACTCACAATTAAAGAGTCATCCCAAATAACATGCTTATGACCCAAATGTGTTCTGGGCCAATGGCTGCCGCCGCCTCATTTAAGCTCCACTGACAACATTGAGAGTTGACCAGGTGCTTGGAGCTCTCTTCTCTAAATAATATTTGTTAAGGAAAAGACTGGGCCAGGGGGCAGTCATTTTTGAAACGCGGCTACTACAGATGGAGCAGAGATGTTTTTTTCCTCCCATTTCATTTTGCCCTAAAACTCTTAGCGATGTAAAGGGGTGACATGGTGAAATGGTCCTGAAGTGAACTAGAACTCGCTGTACATTCACACTAAAACACAGATGGTGCTCTATGACCAAGGGACAACGACTGCACTCTCTCATTGAAGCCACCGAAGTTCAAGGCCGACTGCTTTTGCAGAAAACAAAATAGAAATCAAAACTGGATTGTGTTCAGAGATAGATGGGTTGAGTGGAGCTGAAGGAAGGGACTAAAAACAAACAAAAAATCACTATTGTAAAACATAAAATGTATATAGTATGAATAAGCTGGTAGTAGAAGCATAAGTGTTGTTGTCCATTAGTTTACTCCAATTAGGGGAGGGATGGTCGGTTTAGGGGAAATAATAAAGGAAATATATATTTAATATATAGATATATTTTATGTATTTACAAAAAATATATATATGGGGATTGGAAATTAGCAGACAATATCATTATTGACGGCAGCCACAATCTATCTGCAATATTAAAGCTAATCTAACACCTAAAGAAAATATAAAGAAACAGGATGCCCCATTATAGTGAATGGAAATATTGCAATCTTCATGTAAGTACAAAAAACATTTAGAAGAAAATCATGGTACCAATAATACTCAATGTATGTCCTTGAATTGATTTTTTAAAAATCACACACAGAAGAAGTGATACGGATAGGATAATTTAGTTGCTAGTAGATTCCTGCAGTATACCGGTTGGCCTTCAATTTGAGTTACGCATGAAAGGGTGCAGCACTGAGCTAGCCTGCAATGTAACTTCCAGGAGTAGCTCAAACTGTGCATGTTACAATATTTTCTCCATGCGACGCCATCTTAACCGACTTAATTTGTCTTCCATGCACTATTGAGTCTTGAATGGTGTCACGTGACTGATGGTTTTGTCCATTCATATATAAAATTGTCTCTGACCAACAGCTATAGCAAAAGCTGGTCAGGTGTTTAGGTTTTAGTTTGTGTATTATCATTTCACCATTGAAATATTATTTCATTTAAAAGTGCAGTTCACATTTTAATGAATCCAGGTCAAAGTCCAAGACATTTGTATCATGAAGACTTGAAAAGCATGACAGTCAACAGAAACATGCTGCCAATAATAATTATCCTAAGAATGTCCTTTATCCTGCACTAATCAACAAGGGAATTGGACAGAGATTAGACAGAGAATTAAGAAATATGTCAAATATGTAAGAAAAAAATGTCTGTGCGCATATTACTCCATTCACCCAGAGATGAGACATACAATTATGACAATGTGAAAGAAGTATTATATATCCCCTTTGCCAGGAGTAGAGGCGATGGCCTTCCTAATACCGAGACAGTCAGTCAGCCATTTTCTCATATCTTTCCCCTGCTCTGCTAACGTCCACTCACACAGCACAGGCCAAAACTACCGCAATCCATATTTGATGGCTCGGCCAGGGCAGCAAATTCCTTGTTTCAAATTTCATCCTCAAACAGAAGCGAGATGGTGTATTACTTTAATCATAAAAATGTATATTCCGATAATTCAAAGAGGTTTCCAAAGCCTGATCCCACTTTTCCCCGGTGAGGAATAATGATGCTATTCGATCCCAGTCTCCCCCTGGAGCTGAGGATTCTGTCAATAACACCAACCGGCCCCCACATTTATGGACACCAGCGAGAACTTAATATCATTAGCATATCTGTAGGGTTGCGGCTGATGCATTGTGTCCAATATTGCTGATTAGAGTCCCTGTCAGTCCAGCTCTGATCAAAGCACTCATAATGATTTATTATGGCCACCATATTCTTCATGGAGATGGATGCAGCACTCCTGGTATTTTAATTTATCCTCATTCTCCTCTGAGGCTGACCCACATATTAATAACCAGCAGTGAGAAACAGAGGAAGGAGGGAAGTGGAAAATAAAGAGAGAGAAGAGAAGAAGCATGGTTAAGAAAGATAAATAATATTTTATAACCGCTCCACATCAACTGACAAAGGGGGTGGTGTGCTAAAAATGAAACAATCATTTTTTTTCTTATTCCTATTCATGCATATATGTGCATTTTTCATTCCTATTTCGATCTCCCAGGTGCACTTTTCGCCCTCTTTGCTCAGATGATATAACAAACAGTATATCAGTACTGTTGTGTTTTCAATAAGTGCTTTATTTTCTACGCCGAACAGAGATTGGATCTCATTGTTCATCATCTGGTGTTTTTACTGGTATTACAATCTGCAGTGAAAACAGGCAGGTAAACAGTTCAGTGCTCCAATACAATAAAAGAGGTGTTCAGCCTACCACAGTCAAACTTCACTAATGTAAAAATCAATGACAATTTAAAGGGACGATACATCATGTACTTCAAAAAAAATGTAATTAAGCACCAAGGTGTTTTGGGACTAAATTAAAAACATTGGTTGACATCTGAAGTCGCAAGTATCACACATATGTACAGTGCCTTCAGGAAGTATTCACACCCCTTGACTTATTCTACATTTTGTTGTGTTACAAAGTGGGATTCAAATGGATTTAATTGTCATTTTTTGTCAATGATCTACACAAAATAATATGTAATGTCAAAGTAAGTGAATAAACACTAATATCTTGATTAGATTATTCAACTCCCTGAATCAATACATGTTAGAATCACCTTTGGCAGCGATTACAGCTGTCAGTGTTTCTGGGTAAGTCTGTAATACCTTGCCATACCTGGATTGTGCAACATTTACCCATAATTATTTTCCAAATTCTTCAAGCTCTGTCAAATTGGTTGTTGACCATTGCTAGACAACCATTTTCAGGTCTTGCCATAGCTTTTCAAGTAGATTTAAGTTAAAACTGTCCACTCAGGAACACTCATTGTCTTCCTGGTAAGCAACTCCAGTGTAGATTTGGCCTTGTATTTTAGGTTATAGTCCTGCTGAAAGGTCAATTAATCTCCCAATGTCTGGTGGAAAGCAAACAACCAGGTTTTCCTCTAGGATGTTGCCTGTGCTTGAAAAACTCCCCAGTCCTTAACGATTACAAGCATACACTTAACATGATGCAGCCACCACTATGCTTGAAAATATGGAGAGTGGTACTCAGTAATGAGTTTTGCCCCAAACATAATACTTTGTATTCACGACAAAAAGTGTCACAATTTGTCACAATTTTTGCAGTATTACAATAGCTCCTTTTTACAAACAGGATGCATGTTATGGAATATTTTTAGTCTGTAAAGGCTTCTTTCTTTTCACTCTGTCAGTTAGGTTAGTATTGTGGAGTAACTGCAATGTTGTTGATCCATCCTCAGTTTTCTCCTATCACAGCCATTAAACTCTGTAACTGTTTTAACTTCTTGGATATAGGGGTGCTCTTTTAATTTATGGATAAAAAACGTGCCCGTTTTAAGCGCAATATTTTGTCACGAAAAGATGCTCGACTATGCATATAATTGGCAGCTTTGGAAAGAAAACACTCTAACGTTTCCAAAACTGCAAAGATATTATCTGTGAGTGCCACAGAACTCATGCTACAGGCGAAACCAGGATGAAACTTCAACCAGGAAATGGGCAGGATTTTTGAGGCTCTGTTTTCCATTGTCTCCTTATATGGCTGTGAATGCGCCGGGAATGAGCCTGCCCTTTCTATCGTTTCTCCAAGGTGTCTGCAGCATTGTGACGTATTTGTAGGCATATCATTGGAAGATTGGCCATTAGAGACTACATTTGCCAGGGGTCCGCCCGGTGTCGTTTGTCTTTCTTGGTGCGTAATCTTCAACTGGAGGCATTTTCCATTGAGATTCAGAGGAGAACGCACACTTCCACGAACGATATATCATCGAAGAGATATGTGAAAAACACGTTGAGGATTGATTCTAAACAACGTTTACCGTGTTTCAGTCGATATTATGGAGTTAATTTGGAAAAAAGTTCGACGTTTTGATGACTGAATTTTCGTTTTTTTTTGGTAGCCAAACGTGACGCACCAAACGGAGCGATTTCTTCTAAACAAATAATCTTTCAGGAAAAACTGAACATTTGCTATCTAACTGAGAGTCTCCTCATTGAAAACATCCGAAGTTCTTCAAAGGTAAATGATTTATTTGAATGTTTTTCTGTTTTTTGTGAAAATGTTGCCTGCTGATGCTAACACTAAATGCTACGCTAGCTGCGCTAGCTATCAATACTGTTGCACAAATGCTTGTTTTGCTATGGTTGAGAAGCATATTTTGAAAATCTGAGATGACAGTGTTGTTAACAAAAGGCTAAGCTTGAGAGCTAGCATATTAATTTCATTTCATTTGCGATTTTCATGAATAGTTAACGTTGTGTTATGCTAATGAGCTGCGGGGATAATTACACTCCTGGATACAGGTTTTTTTCGTAGCTAAACGTGATGAACAAAACAGAGCGATTTGTCCTAAACAAATAATCTTTTTGGAAAAACTGAACATTTGCTATCTAACTGAGAGTCTCCTCATTGAAAACATCTGAAGTTCTTCAAAGGTAAATGATTTTATTTGAATGCTTTTCTTGTTTTTGTGAAAATGTTGCATGCTGAATGCTACGCTAAATGCTACGCTAGCTATCAATAATCTTACACAAATGCTTGTTTTGCTATGGTTGAAAAGCATATTTTGAAAATCTGAGATGACAGTGTTGTTAACAAAAGGCTAAGCTTGAGAGCTAGCATATTAATTTCATTTCATTTGCGATTTTCATGAATAGTTAACGTTGCGTTATGGTAATGAGCTTGAGGCTGTAGTCACGATCCCGGATCCGGGATGGCTAGAATCAAGAGGTTAAAGTCACCATTGCTCTCATGGTGAAATATCTGAGCGGTTTCCTTCCTCTTCGGCAACTGAGTTAGGAAGGACACCTGTATCTTTGTAGTGACTGGGTGTATTGATACACCATCCAAAGTGTAATTAATAACTTTAGCAGACTCAAACGGATATCTAATGTCTGCTTTTTTAAATTTTCACCCATCTTCCAATAGATGCCCTTCTTTGTGAGACATGGAAAACCTCCCAGGTCTTTGTGGTTGAACCTGTGTTTGAAATTCACTGCTCGACTGAGGGACCATACAGATAATTGTATGTGATAAGAACTAAACTAAGCAAAAAAAGAAATGTCCTCTCACCGTCAACTGCATTATTTTCAGCAAACTCAACATGTGTAAATATTTGTATGAACATAAAAATATTCAACAACTGAGACATAAACTGAACAAGTTCCACAGACATGTGACTAACAGAAATTGAATAATGTGTCCCTGAACAAAGGGGGGGTCAACAACAAAAGTAACAGTCAGTATCTGGTGTGGCTACCAGCTGCATTAAGTACTGCAGTGCATCTCCTCCTCATGGACTGCACCAGATTTGCCAGTTATTGCTGTGAGATGTTACCCCACACTTTCACCAATGCACCTGCAAGCTCCCAGACATTTCTGGGGGGAATGGCCCTAGCCCTCACACTCCGATCCAACAGGTCCCAGACATGCTCAATGGGATTGAGATCCGGGCTCTTCGCTTCATTTTTTATTAATGTGTTAATAAAATGTCAAACATAATTCCACTTTTACATTACAGGGTATTATTGTGTGTTGGCCAGTGACAAACAAATCTAAATTCAATCAATTTTAAATTCAGGCTGTAACACAACACAGTGTGGAAAATGTCAAGGGGTGTGAATAGTTTCTGAAGACACTAACTGTTTTTGATACCCTATTATAAACTTGGTGGTTCAAGCCCTAAATGACGGTTGGCTGAAGGCTGTGGTATTTCAGACCGTATTCCATAGGTATGACAAAACATTTATTTTTACTGTTCTAATTACATTGGTAACAAGTTTATAATAGCAATAAGGCACCTCGGGGGTTTGTGATATTTGGCCAATATACCACGGCTAAGGGCTGTGTCTCCTTGCACTCCGCGTTGCGTCGTGCGTAAGAACAGCCCTTAGTCAAATACCACACCCCCTCGAGCCTTATTGACTAAGTATAAAACATCTTGAATCATGTTGGCCTAATTCTGCATTTCTAACTCAAAACCCCCTTGCTGGCCTGTAACCATGTCATGCAATTGAAATTACCAGTAAAAATTCTGTAGGTTATCCAAAACAGACTGGACATTCAGTCATCTCGTAAGACTAAGAGATAACTAAAGCAATAGTTGTTGCCAAGTTCACAAACTGTTTCTCTTTTACACGCGAATTCCACAAAATGTGAGACACGTGCTTTCATGGACACAGATTAACGAGCTATTTCACAGCTAGTTTCTCAGCCCATTTTAACATTCTGGAGATAAAACAAAATCATCAAAAAGATGATGTCCAATATTCTTTGACAGTAGGGGTTCTCAATTTATGAGTCACTTCTCTGGACCGCCTCCCAGGTTGAGTAATTGATATGCCATTCGAAGAAGGGATCTTAATGTCAGCACCGAGGCAGGGATGAACCTCATTAAGAGATAGGAGGAATTGGCATAGGAGGAAGCGGAATTCTAAGAAAAAACAAAGGACAGTCCTTTATTGTCCCCCCACAGTTCAAAAGATGAAAAGTAGCAATAAAGTCCTATGTCACAAAGATAACGTACAAAACTGGCTCAAAATACCAGCAGCAGTTAATTCAAGATGTAGGGAGCTAGTTGGTTGGTTAGCCCTTGTGTTTATGTCTATGAAGGGCAGCTGATTTTCTTTATCATTCTGATATGGATACCATCAAATAGTATATTATCATATTGATATGGATACCATCAAATAGTATATTATCATATTGATATGGATACCATCAACTAGTATATTATCATATTGATATGGATACCATCAAATAGTATATTATCATATTGATATGGATACCATCAACTAGTATATTATCATATTGATATGGATACCATCAAATAGTATATTATCATATTGATATGGATACCATCAACTAGTATATTATCATATTGATATGGATACCATCAAATAGTATATTATCATATTGATATGGATACCATCAACTAGTATATTATCATATTGATATGGATACCATCAACTAGTATATTATCATATTGATATGGATACCATCAAATAGTATATTATCATATTGATATGGATACCATCAACTAGTATATTATCATATTGATATGGATACCATCAACTAGTATATTATCATACTGATATGGATACCATCAAATAGTATATTAATATATTGATATGGATACCATCAACTAGTATATTATCATATTGATATGGATACCATCAAATAGTATATTATCATATTGATATGGATACCATCAAATAGTATATTATCATATTGATATGGATACCATCAAATAGTATATTATCATATTGATATGGATACCATCAAATAGTATATTATCATATTGATATGGATACCATCAAATAGTATATTATCATATTGATATGGATACCATCAAATAGTATATTATCATATTGATATGGATACCATCAAATAGTATATTATCATATTGATATGGATACCATCAACTAGTATATTATCATATTGATATGGATACCATCAAATAGTATATTATCATATTGATATGGATACCATCAACTAGTATATTATCATATTGATATGGATACCATCAACTAGTATATTATCATATTGATATGGATACCATCAAATAGTATATTATCATACTGATATGGATACCATCAAATAGTATATTATCATACTGATATGGATACCATCAAATAGTATATTATCATATTGATATGGATACCATCAAATAGTATATTATCATACTGATATGGATACCATCGAATAGTATATTATCATACTGATATGGATACCATGAAAGCTATCCATTGTTCTGTGAGGGATGCCTACTAAGCTACTCTGTGAATGAGGATTGTCTAATTGCTTTGTCAGAGTGATACTATCACTGATACGTCCCGTGTAGCTCAGTTTGTAGAGCAAGGCGGCCATGTTTGTGGGTTCGATTTCCACGGGGGACCAGTACGAAAAAAAGTATTAAAATGTATGCACTCTCTACTGTCACTCTGGATAAGAGCGTCTGCTAAATGACTCAAATGTAAATGTAAAATAATAGTGTTAGGGTATTCCTACACCTTGGCTAGGTAGCAGTAACTCTGATCCACTCCAATCAGCTATGGTAGAAGGCTGCAGTTGTAAATGTCATCCCCATCATATCTGAGACCCCAATCCCCACAGCGATTGTCTCTCTGCCTTTAAAAACAGTACTTAATGAATATGAAAATGTCTCTTGCTCATCCATATTGATTGGCTTCTTCTTTAAATCCATCGCGGTCGGAGTCAGATGTGTTTTACCAATTTTGCGTTAGACAACTTATTACCCCAATTAACGTTGCTGTGGCTCACAGCTCACACCTGTTCTGATCAGGGATAACCACTTAGCTAAGTGTACTGTTATCCCCTGGTCCTAGAGAGAAACTGAACCACAACCTCTCAGCATTATTAGCTTTTGAGTGAAAATCTTAATGGGCATATCCAGAGTTAATGTAGGGTTACCCCAAGCCATGTGTTCTACGAAATTGGAGAAGGTGCACGTCAGCCTTCATCTTGTTAATCTATTTGGAGAAACTCGGCATTACCTTAGACCACTGGCATCCTTTAGCTTAAATGAACTGCGGTGTGAAGGCACTGCTGCTGGGATAACTGGCAACAAATGATTGAAACTTCAGCTCATTGTAAGAAGCTCCCTTTGTGATTTCATTTCAGCAAAGCCATGGTCCCTCCATCCTCCCCTCCTCCCCCACGCCAGCCCCTTATCTTCAATATGTTTGGGGACAGCTTGTCTGGTAGCATTTAGCATGCTGATTTTGCATGGTGATATCAAGGAAACCTTTTATTGTGACCCACCATCCAGCTTCCTGGACTTCATTTCCATTGAATATGATTAGGGCTTCTGTCACTCAGAGCCACAAAAGATGCCAGAGAGCCAATTTAGCCGTACGGGGCCCGGCTCCTTGTTTCTCTGCAGACAAAAGCATTTGTCTCTTTGATAAGGGCCTCTGTGCTAAACAGGTCTGAAATGAATTCTTAATTTCTTGTCAGTGTGTTTTTTTCTAGGTTTGAGTGAAATGTCACATGGCGTGGTGGAGTACACAGGCACACACCACCACCCTCCGCCGCCTAATTGGACAGGGTCCCTGACGAGTTGACCAATAAAACCCGGTTGATTTTCCTTTTGCTGGACTTTTAATGATACGCGGAAGCAACTAGACAAATGTCATCACAAAGGGATTCAGCAGATGAAAATGCCAATTTCAAGACAATGGGTGGTTCTAAACAGCTACAGTAAAAGCTACAGTGTGGTGTCTCCTCTTTGAATTAATTTCCCTGGCCATGACATTGAGGAATCTCATTAATTTATATAATTAAGGATCTCTAAAAGGGGACTCACAATAAAATGTTGACAGAAATAAATAAAAGCACCTAATTAATTAAGTAATGAACTATGTTTCCAAGGTCAACAACACTCCAGTCAGTGTATCCAGGCTTTTGCTAGATTCTGTGTGAGTACTAGAAGACTTGTACTGGTGCCATAATAGCCAATCTACTTCTCCCCCATCATGGACTACAGGAAGAGTCACTCTCCTCTCCTCTCCCCTGTTGGGTTGGCAGTGCTGAGCAGAGCACGCCTTTCCTGAATGGACATGTAAAACTGATTAATGCTGGGCCAGTGTAAACCCAGATTACAGCTCCAGCTTAGGGTGCCTGTTATACAGCCTAACCCAATTAAAGCATCCTATTACATCCAGCATCCAGAGAAATTCACATGCCTCTCCTCTCCACCACGGAGTCTAACCGCATCACCATAAACATGAAAAAGGATACTTCAAAGTGGTAATAAATTCAAGGATGACAGTTCTTTCCATATGTTATCCCTTGAAATGTATACTCTCTATGCTCAGGATGGGTGTTTGATTTGATATCAAGGGGTGGAAAATATTTATAGTGTGATTATCTGACACAAGGATAAGCTGTGCAGTAAAGGAGGATACATCATGGAATAATATACAGTTATGAGTGAGAGAGTGTGGTCTGTAGTCAACCACAATCAATTAAGCATGTACAAGTGTGGCCTCGCAGTGAACCTCAGAATGCATTGTGCTACAGTATATGAGTGTTCTAGTTTCTCAAGTGTCTGACTTTCAGCGGTAATGAAAATGAGTTTAAAATAGCTGCCCTACTTTCCGTTAAATAACTTGAACCTTTTAAATAACTTGGATCTTCAACTGCTATATTTCTGCTAAATGTGCTATATGAATTGATGTCTTTGACTATGGTAGGGTAAAGTTAGGCTAAATGTTGTTTGGTAAAGAAAATTGGTGATATGTTGACTTAAGACCCCTAAATGACCCTCTCAATCCTCATCCCTATCACCAACGGATGTATTCGGGATATTTGAATTCATCAATGCATCTGGTCCTAGTAATTAGCCCATTTAATAATGTTCTTTGAAAATGAGCAAACAGAGGCAAGTCTAACATCAATCCAACCCAGAATGACAAGTCAAACATAATGACATTGATAATGTAGTGCTTATCACTGCGATCATTAAGCATCAACAATGTTTGAGAGATTTCCTCTTAGAGAGCTTTTTGCTGTCCATATTCTCAAGAGCTCAACAAGTCTCTCTATCCTGCAGGCAAAGCCGATAAATAACACCACCACTACTGCTCAGAGTCTCATTTAGTCAAACCTAGTATGTAAACACCAAATGAATCATTCTCTTTGAGCCTCCTCCACACCCCATAGGAGTCTCCAAGCTTTTGAAGAAAGAGACAATTTGGACTATTCCATAAACTCCAGTCATGTTTAGCTTCACGTTAAAATGGGTTCTCAACTCATTACCTGGCACCAAGACAGAGATTGAAGTGAAAGTCTGAGTACACACAGGCACTCGGGGGGATGAATATTTGCTCTTAACATGTGCTCTAGGTCAATTTAGACCCAGTGGTACATTACTGTATGTATCTCTGTACTAAACTACCTATTTTATCCTCAAATGAATCCTAAGGTTTGTAGCAGGCCAATTTCGGGCTGCAGTGTAGCTGATTTGGCAATAGCATTAATGATCACGGCCAGAACCCACCAAAAGGAGAACAAACGCTGCTCACAAACACAGCCATAATACCGCACAGTGAATGTGCACAGCAGCAGGAAGAGGAAGGCCAAAAGCAGACATTAGACAAATATTAGCCAGCAGTGACACTTCCCCCACCACCACCACAACCACCTCCCGACGCCAATGCCGCATGCAGTGATGAAGCCATTCTGTTATATAAGCCGGGCAAACTCAAAGCAAATGAGCTGAGACAATTGCATAAGGGCTTTCTGCTGTGTACCAGAGATCCTGCAGCAAAAATCTGCTGGAATTCTGGCTGCTGCCCCTGTTTTAAACTAACCCATGGATAGAGAGACAGAGCCCCTAAGCATGTGAGGGGCAATGAGCCAGTTTGTCACAAAGAGAAAGTGTTGCGCAGTGCCCAGTGCTGTGATTTAAATTAATCTGCTGCTGACACACAGACGTGCGCACACACACACACACAACATGAGACTCCGTAAACAGCACATACTTTTGAAATGTTCAATTAAGGAGACGTGTGGGCATTTTCCAAAGCAATCAAAACAAATCTAAAGACAAAGAGATGATCTCTTTTATTGCAACTGGCTCCACCCTCGTGTTTGGGAAAATGTCAGTCTTTCGTCCTCTTTTCCCCTCCTTGCTGGCAGAAACACAGGAGCCCCTCTCTTAAGAAGACAGTCACCCACTGCCTGGGATCACATGATTCCCAAGAACTCCCGTTGCTAGGGCAACGGGACTATGATAAACGAGCCTGTCGGTGCTAAGCATTCTGCTCACACAGTTGTCCTGCATGAAGCTTTTTTTTCCTCATTTTCTACTTCAATATGTAACTTTGTGGGCGACCTGACCAAATTCACATAGAAATTATGTTATGGATCTGTAATTCCCATTGACGCAAGTCTAAGAAGCTGTTATATCGGGTAGATCTGTTCTATTGAGAATGCGCTACGTGTATCCTTCCCATTTCAATTTAATTTTTGCATCTTTTACTTTCTTCTTTTTTTACACCAGCTGAAAATACAATATTTTTTTCAGGAAAAGATATTTCACAGCGGTTTAGATGGTACAATGATTCTCTACACTATACGTGCTTGTTTTGTCACAAACGGAAATCAGGCAAACTATTAGAACTTGCAACCAGCAAATGGCAGAGTGATTTCTGCATAGTGCATCTTTAATTAATGATTTTCTACTTGTCTGCAGGCATTTGTGGTTATTTCCAACAGGTTTCTAATTAGAGCAACACATTTGCCATTGACCAAAAGAGGAATTAGGTTCCTATTGTTATCACTATTAGTCACACCTGTCATTCGCTAAGAGGTCTCTCTCTCTCTCTCTCTCTCTCTCTCTCTCTCTCTCTCTCTCTCTCTCTCTCTCTCTCTCTCTCTCTCTCTCTCTCTCTCTCTCTCTCTCTCTCTCTCTGTCTCTCTCTCTGTGTGTGTGTGTGTGGGGGTGTGGGTGTAGCCTTTGACAGAGAACACTGAACACAGGGCTAATTCTGAGCTTCCGGTTTGTCCTCTCAGCTAACTTCCATTCTCCCATTTTGTCAAATGATCGGTAGAGAAAAAGCTAATATTGGTCCAGGGGTCACGAGCCAGATGGCCAGCTTATAAACAAGTCAGGTCCCTTGGTGGAACTGTGCTGACACAGGTGGATGATGCTTTTTATAAGTCATAACCATCTTATAGCTATATTAAAGACAATATACTGCACACAGCAATATGCAGTGCTGAAGATGGAAAATGGAGAAGCGACAGCTTTAAATGATAAGAATACATGATGTCATGTTATCCTAATATATTGCACCCACACAATATACCATTGTTGGTACAACAATATTCATGTGGTTTGACAATGGTAGACAGGCAAACGATGAGGCAATATTATACTGAACAAAAAATATAAACACAACAATTTCAAAGATTTTAATGAGTTACAGTTCATATAAGGAAATTAGTCAATTGAAATAAATGAATTAGGCCCTAATCTCTGGATTTCACGACTGGGAATACAGATATGCATCTGATGGTGACAGAAACCTTTAGAAAAAGGGAGGGGCGTGGATCAGAAAACCAGTCAGTATCTGGTGTGACCACCATTTGCCTCATGCAGCACGACACATCTCCTTTGCATAGAGTCGATCAGGCTATTGATTGTGGCCTGTGGAATGTTGTCCCACGCATCTTCAATGTCTGTGCGAAGTTGCTGGATATTGCTGTATATTGTCACACATGTCGATCCAGAGCATCCCAAACATGCTCAATGGGTGACATGTCTGATGAGAATGCAGGCCATGGAAGAACTGGGACATTTTCAGCTTCCAAGAATTGTGTACAGATCCTTGCGATGTGGGCCCGTGCATTATCATGCTGAGACATGAGGTGATGGAGGCGGATGAATAGCACAACA
The DNA here is from genome assembly GCF_018296145.1 of Oncorhynchus tshawytscha. NCBI lineage: Eukaryota > Metazoa > Chordata > Actinopteri > Salmoniformes > Salmonidae > Oncorhynchus > Oncorhynchus tshawytscha. Next base: position 60,989,488 of record NC_056433.1, on the reverse strand, counting down.
ATGGGCCTCAGGGTCTCGTCACGGTATCTCTGTGCATCAAATTGCCATCGATAAAACGCAATTGTGTTCGTTGTCCATAGGTTATGCCTGCCAATAGCATAACCCCACCGCCACCATGGGGCACGCTGTTCACAAAGTTGACATCAGCAAACTGCTCGTCCACATGACGCCATACTCGTGGTCTGCGGTTGTGAGGCCAGTTGGATGTACTGCCAAATTCCCTTAAACAATGTTGTAGGTGGCTTATGGTAGAGAAATTAACATTAAATGATCTGGCAACAGCTCTGGTGGAAATTCCTGCAGTCAGCATTCCAATTGCGCTCTCCCTCAAAACTTGGGACATCTGTGTCATTGTGTTGTGTGACAAAACTGCACATTTTAGAGTGGCCTTTTATTGTCCCCAGCACAAGGTGCACCTGTGTAATGATCATGCTGTTTAAACCAGCTTCTTGATATGCCACACCTTACATGTTGCATATATATTTTTGTTTTGTGTAGATCTTATATCAGGAAGAAGTAAAATATGACAAGACAAGCTCGGTAAGTCTTCGGGTGATTTGAATGCTATACCAAATTATGTGTCTTTTCAATTCCCCTATAATGTCATGAGTTTTACCCAAATTCCTCCAATTTCACTGTGTAATGCTAATAACAAAATCAGGCATAATATCTTGCTTGCAGTGTGTGTCCACCACATAAAAGGTGAAACGCTAAAACAAATAATGAATAATGACTAGTTAAAATTAATGCGCAAATATCAGCAGGTCCTTCTGATTAGGGTTCATTATTCCAGGAATGTTCCACCGACAAGGATATGTCCATTAAATGCCAGCTCAATGCAGTGACTCATTGGAGTACAACAATAGCTCACCAGAGACAAAAAAAATATGCTGCTGACACTCCAACTAAAAAGTATGCTCTAAAGACCAGTATCCTTGTATCATGTAAATTCACTTTTTTATAGAATTACTCACCTTTTGTCAAGTGTTATGACTGCACCGTTATAATGCTCACAGCACAGTAAGTGCATAACCTCAATTAACATACACAGCGAGTGCCTGGAACCACATGAGCCTCTCCGACTCTCTCTCTCTGTCTCTCTCCAGAGCCTCACCTCCATCCCCTCCTACCACAGCCCAAATCCCAGGCCTAACTGGGATCTATCTAAAAACAAAAGGCAACCCCATAAAGCCTCTCTCCCCAACCTCCCACGTCTCCTATCGATTACTGGGTGTTTATAACCCGAGCGGGGAGAGCAAGCGACGGATGGAAAATAAAGAGGGCCTGCTTTTAATAAACAACGTGACGAGGTAAAGTCCTGCCTTATTAATTCCTGGAGCATGGAGTGCAGTGAAGCCGGGCGGGGCTCTAAATCCCGCCAGGCCCTGGGCTGCTCAGCCCCTTAAACCCTCCTATCTGTCTTGTGTCTCTCTAGCTGTTAACGCAGGTCCTGACAGCAACAATGCACCACAAGGACCCTCTTTAAACACCTTTAAATGCATTTAGAGGATCTGCTTGGATGGACTGGAGCTGGAAAGGAACCTTCTCCAAGGGAAGTTCAGAGGGGAAGAGAGAGAACGTGTCACTCATTTCAAATGGAAACACAACTCATTGGTGGTTGTGGGATCAGGTTTTATGAACGTCTGAATAGGAATTTCAATTCTGACAATGTAATACATTTTGATTTGTTATGTGTTTTAATAGGAGGCAGCAGAGCGGTGTTGGATCAGCACCTAGCGTGTAGAATTGACCTTGAAGGGAAATTAAGGAAATGCTATACGATTATGCTAGGTCATGTTTTTGACCCTGAGCTCTGTCACTCATTCCCATGGCCTTAGGGAGAGCTCAGGTGTGTGTCTGCTCACGGCTACTGATCCATGGAGAAGGGTCACAGGACAAATATGGCTGCTAGGCTAGGTGAAGGACCTGAGCGATTCAAATGCTTTCCTTATCCACCATCCTGTGAATGCACCCACCCACACGGATGCCTGCGCACACACACCCAGTGTCTGAGTGAAAGTCCTTGGCACTGTAAATTACCAGGCCCATTATGTCCCTGTCTGCCCCACCCTCCCTGCTCTTCCCCTTGGCCTAGTTGTAGCCTATACTGGTAACTAATGACACACACAAGGAGGGAGGGAAACTATATTTTCTTCCTTCTCCCTGTGTTCCTCTCTCATCCTTTCTCTCTCTCTCTCTCTCTCTCTCTCTCTCTCTCTCTCTCACGCAGCAGTGAAGAGATGAGTCATGAACAACTGCCCCCTGTTCTCCCAGCACTGCTTTGCTAATTCATCCCTAATCCTGGCGACACACATGTCAACACTGCAGATCTTTAGTCTGTGCCCACCAAGGGCCTCGGACGCCACAGCCACAGCAACCACGCTGCGGATGACAGAGGGAATTACACAATGACATTTGTGACATGCCAAGTTCACACAGAGCCACTGTGGCACACTGAGTGAGAAATGAGAGCGGGAGCTAGCTCTCTGTAAAGAGTATCCAATGGTTACTCATCAGCCAGTGCACATACATCTGTAAAGAGCATTGAGGAGCACTGAGACTCCCTGCTGTGACCTCAGGCATTGAAAATGGTACTTTTTTTTGTTGCTAGATAGCTCTCAAGTCAGAATTATGATTCTTCGCAGTTCTCTATTGCTATTGTAAAATTTACAAGAATAATTAGAGCATTTGATTGTATTATAATAGGCCACATGTGTCCTTGTCCTTCGCCCATGCCTCATCCGTAATGCTCAGGGGTGTTGTGTACAATTGTGTAAACTGTAGTATTGTGCTGCAGAGCAGGTTAACGCTGGGTTGTTAACTCATCTGCTGTCTCCATTCATCAACACAATGAGTCAATAACATTAATTGCAGCACGCAACTAGTGCATGATGGGATGGCAAGTGACGGGTCATAAACTGCAAATCTGTTTATTTCTCTCTCTTCCTTCTGCACAACAATAACACAGAGATGCCTGAGGGCACGGATTATCATATTGGTGGGCAGTCGGCCATGTATGTGTAAAACTGTTGAAGCATCTCCGGAACAATCAGCCAAAGTCCCTGAACTCGCCCTCCCTATCGTGTTTCATGGCCGTCGGGCTACATCTGATAACTCATGGTTGGAAAGATTTCCCCCTTTACAGGGCTGGTCTCCTAAACAAGAACACCATGCAGGCAGGCAGAGCTCTTTATGCTGGATTCATTTAGCATATTCATTCACAGGGGGGTTTTCAAATGCTGATGAACAAGGAGGGTACAGATGGAGGGGGGTTGTACTAATGGCCAAACGGACATAACTCTTCCTGGCAACACATGGAGGGTAAATGTTCCTACATGACTAGTAATGCCCTTGTATATTGAAATGATCGACATCCGGTCCCAAAAAACAGTCAGAGGTCTGCAATTCAATTAGTTCACCAAGGGCGACGTTGGAAATGCCTGCTGGAATGCTGGCCATACACAGGGCGAATGTGTTCTTTGTTAGTATTCCAGAGTTAATGACGGCCTACGAGCTGTGGGTGTATTAACACAGGGGCCTATCTAATTGTACAATAATGGCAGGGCACACTAATGGCATTAAAAACACATTTGAGAAGAGGAAGGACACCTATTATAGCTGTTCTGTGGCCTTGCAGGGAGCCCGGCCATACCTGTGGGGTTAGGTCTTATTCAGAGCTGCTTTTACCTTCCACACTGCTGGGAGTACAATTCATTCTCAAATGACCATATCCCAATAAAATAGACTGTGATGCAGTTTGGAGAGGGTGGGTTATTATGAAAGGGGGGGGTTCATTCTCTCAGACTGACTAGAATTTAAATGGTGGTTATAGGGTGGTGTCACAGTGAGGGTTGTATTGTCTTTCTCCTTTACAAAGCCTGGAGGCCATGAGGAGTGACTGTGCAGGTGACTATTGAACACCGTGACAATAGCTAAAGACTTCCTGTCAGAATTGAAAGGTAACATACAAATCACTAGGGGTTGAAGTTGATTGCTTAACCCATTCAGACTGCAAATGCCCCTCCATGAGTCCACCACACAAATGTTCATAGCACAGCGCGATGCCACCAATTTCCTCAATGATTCATATTTCAACAGTGTGTTTGAAACAATTTTCCTTTTTGGCTTGTTTCTGAGCCCATACAGAAAGCAAGAGAGAAAAAAGTGCATCTGTCCACAATGTGTACAACTTGTAACATTATTTACAGTAAGAGCATGAAATACAATTGTGGCTATGAAAAAGAATACCATGGCATTCAAACTGTGGGTGCATACAAAGAAGGTCAGCGTGGGTTAAAAACAAAAGTGTGACTTAATGAAGATGGATACTGCTGCTTCCCTGTGGCTGACGGCACTTTCATTAGCAGCTTGGCTTAAACACCCAGCACCTCCCCACAGGGATAGAGCTGAGCCTGGGTAGAAAACTCACACCAACACTCATGTGCTATCTCTGGGTCTATCTGAGATCACCCTGATAATATCCCCTTAAGGCGATTATCAGGGATATGTTTAGAAAGAGCCTGTTTAAGGCATCGCTGGCCCTCGGCCAAATAACCTATATAATGTGAGGGTACAGTCCATTCGCTACAAGCTTGGCACACCTGTATTTGGAGAGTTTCGCCCATTCTTCTCTGCAAATACAGGTCTGCCAAGCTTGTAACATCATAACCAAGTAGACTCTAAGCTGTAATCGTTGCCAAAGGTGCTTCAATAAAGTACTGAGTAAAGGGTCTGAATACTTATGTAAATGTCATATTTCAGTTATTTTTATTTTTATAAATTAGCAAGAATTTCAAAAAAACTGTTTTAGCTTTGTCATTATGGGGTATTGTGTGTAGATTGGTGAGGGGAAAAAACGATTTAATACATTTTAGTATAAGGCTGTAACGTGACAAAATTTGAAAAAGTCAAGGGGTCTGAATACTTCCCTGGATGCACTGTAAATGTCACGCCCTAACCTTAGAGAACCTTTTAATTCCCTATTTGGTTAGCTCAGGGTGTGACTAGGGTGGGCAATCTATGTTTTCTATTTCTTTGTTGGCCTGGTATAGTTCCAAATCAGAGGCAGCTGTCTGTCGTTGTCTCTGATTGGGGATCATATTTAGGCAGCCTTTTCCCACCTGTTGTTTGTGGGATCTTGTTTTTGTGTAGCTGCCTGTGAGCAGCACAAAACATCACGTTTCGTTTTCTTCTGTATTGTTTTTGGTGAGTTTCATATTTATTAAACATGTGGAACTCTAAGTACGCTGTGCCTTGGTCCATTCATTCAGACGATCGTGACAGTAAATGCAGGTATTCATAAACAAATCAGCAGCCTCAACCATATGGAAGCATTGTGTCAAATTTGAGCATCTACACTAAATGTTTATGTTTCACACATTTCTCAGAACAATCCGGGTTACAGGGTGTCTTGTGAATTGCATGCAGCTACAGAACAGCAAACGTTGTTTCACTGCAGTACCACCACGTGCATTTCATCGTTCATGTGGACATAATCAAGAAGCTATCAAGCATACAGATAGTGACATGACAAAATGTAACCACATTAAACTGCTAGCATGATAATTAAATCAACAGGAACAGCAGCCACCTTGGAGGAAAGCAGGATGTGGCATCATGAAAACAACTACAGAAGGCCAATTGATTTCCATTACAGCTAAAAACAGCCTTGAAGATCTGTTTAAGATCTGTCATTTGAAATCATGCTGATGTACTGTACATGGGTGCATCATACTGTGTGTGTGCGTGTATGTGTACACACATGTGTCTCACAGAACCCCAAACATACAGTATACTGTGCTAATGAAGACCGTGCTAATGAAAGCTGTATCCTCCTAGTCCAATGAAACAAATTGCTCTCCAGGGACTAAATCAGTCTCTTCCCAGACCCTAAGGTAAATCAATCATTCAAGATGAAATCATTATTACGATAAAGTACATATTAGAAAAAGGACATTTTCAGTATACTTTTCAGTATAGTCCCCCCCCCCAAAAACGGACACTTTCAACCCGACAAACGGGCAGCCCATTCTGTCTCACATCTCTGTCCTCAGTCCTCAACTCCATCCCTTTGGTTTTGTCAGCTGACACATGCAGGCGTTGATTATTAAAGGAGTGTTATCTCCACACTGATAGGGTAATCTAACTACAGTCATAATGCCAAAAGCTTTGTGTTTCAGCAGTTAATTCCAGGTGGATAGAGGGAGCCAGGCCTGAGAGAGCCATCAGCAATGATTTCAGTGAGTGAGGAGCGACGAACCCCAGCCGACTCGGGGGAAATCAAAAGCCCTTCATTATTTTGAGCAGATCAATCTGCAAGTAAATCCAATCCACGTAAACGATGCTGTGTACCACACAAGGGAACTGGGAGTGATGTGGAGGGATTCTCTGTGACAGGTAACATAGGAGATAAAAGAAATGTTCTCATGCAGCCATGTTGCTGTGCATAACCTGCTTTACCACAACATTGGACTGGGAGACAGATTGTGATCGCTATATTGAACTTGTTTTACGACGACATAAAATGTGTCCCTTTTTCATCACACTAAGGGTCACATTTACTAAGCTGTTGTACAAGGGCAAATGTTTAGCTGGAGCTAGACAATTCAATACAACTATTCATGGCTCTGGAATAATAAAATAATAAATGGCCTTTATTCGCTAATTATTATTGATTTGACACCAAGTGTTGTACTAATGTTTCAGCATTACACTGTGCTGATAACAGCCTGCTGAGCTACTTTAGACGTTATTAGGATCAAAGCGTGCCAATATGAATAATTGAAACATGACCAAACATGAATTTGTGTTAGCGCTGTTTAAAATGGAGTGCCATGAGTTGCAATGATTGTCTGCCAATAAATTGCCACGCAGCGTATTACAGTAATAACACCAAATAACAGAGCACACCAACGACAGGAAATAAATCAAGTGTTGTTCTTTCATGGTCAAGTCTAAATCTGTGGACTAAAGGGGCTGAATATGTCTTGCCTAATAAAAACTCAACAACATTGTGGACTACTTCACTTGGGAAAGGAAAGGGCATTGTGCATCATGATGGGTTTCAAACAGTTTTCCAACAAGACCCATTTCAGAAAATGCATCTTCTGTAAAGGTCAAATAGAATCAGTTTAATATTCTAAGTGTTATTCTGATGTACGTTACAAAAATGTCAGTAACTCACAATGAAGGAGAACAAATGCAACAATCTCATTATATCAAATGCTTACATGTGATTCTGCACACAATTTGACCATTATCATATGGAACAAGCCTAAATTCCCACTATCGAGGCTGGACATCATTTCCCAAAACCACTCACTCAGGCTCTTGAGGACTGAGTACTCCAGCAAACAGGATTGGCACATTGAACTAGGGCTTTCAGTTATGCACATCTGTGTTGCCAGCTGCAAATTTCCATTACAATTTGCTCACAGTTTGGACAATCGGAGTGTTGAACTCTCCCCCTCTGTTGTACTATAAAAGATTTGGTTTGGGTGGCTTAAGCACAACGATGGGAACAAGAGCTTATCTGACCCACACCAACGCTACTATGTTAGATGACAGCATGCAATTTAGGGCAGATCCCTTAAAGGATTCCACACGGCAGCAATCCCCTAGTCAGGATTAACCATCATAACGTCTTGTTAACCCAAAAAATAAAGTATAAACATTGTGGCTTCTTTTTTATTCAACATGATAACTCGCCTTCAGAACGATAGCCTAATCTGTTTCAGAAAATAATTCTACCGCTTTCACAGAACACAAAAAGGGGATTTGTCACCGAAGCCACAGTCTGATAGTGTCTGGGGGAAGAGAGAGATAGAGGTTCCCGTTCCTCGTCTCGGTTAGTAAGGCTTAGTGAGCACTAGCGCCATCCCCCAGGTGACTCTATCCAGCAGACAACTTAACTGATCCCTTCTTGTTAAGATGGATCCAGGCACAGGGACTATTAGAGCCTATTACCCAGAAAGGTCTCTTCACAGGCTATAGCGGCACAGGGATCTAGTATGACAACCATTTATTTGTCATAGGGAATTGATGTCCACATGTCGGGTGCAGGAAGTTACACTGAGAAGCAGACCCTGAGAAGAGCACACAGGCTCATGCAACAAAGCAGATAAAGGCGCAGGAAAGGTCATGTGCTGTGAAAAGCTTGTGTGTCAGAGCCTAAAAAACAGAACAATAAATCTTGCTATAGTAGCTTCATTTACTGTAACATTTTAGAAATAGAGCAAGCTCACCGACTGGAGTGTTCTCATCATAGCAGCAATCCTGTTTCACTGGAAACAAAGGGGACGTAAATGCCTTGTCTTCTACTGTATCATTTAGCACAGAGTCATGTTTTCACACTAAAAGGGGATTTGAGACACTGTCTTGTTTAGTGAACAGCATGAAGAGAGATCTGAGCGCTGGTCTTAAAATGGGGATGGTTTCCCTGAGAGGCGGCTATATATTTAGCAGTTGTCTAAAGTCCTCTCTGTTGCAGTTGAATGAGAATAAGCGGTCGCAAGGCAGGCCAAGGGACATACAGGCGGTGCAAACACACAACTGTGCCCATACCCACCCAGAACCTAGACAGACGGCGCAAGCGGTCTGTGGTCAGAGCTCTCTCTCGCTCTCTCTCTCTCTCTCTCTCTCTCTCTCTGAATTAGCTCAGATTTAGCTGTTAATACAACTCTGTTTTTGGCATTGGAAATTACATTTTAGACCTTGACATTTTCAAACAACCTATTAATGCATTGGAGACACCACTATGTCATACAAGTACAGAGTTCTGGCTGCAGAACAGAGAGGGTGACGTGGTTGAGTGTAAACAAGAGTGGTGACTGTGCACTGGGATGAGAGGGAAGGAGGGATGAGATGATTGGCAGGAATGCACTGCTTGCTTGCTTGCTTACTAATACAACAGGTTATTAAAAAAACGATATCCTCGACGGCCCTTAAGGAATGAGTGACCGTTGGGTGGCTGGCTAGCAGAACATTACAAAAAAGCAGCAATCAATCTGATGTGAAAAAAATACAACTAGCCCACCAACATACTAGCCTATACTTCCAGGCTTGTGTTTTTATAGATTGTCATAAATATGGTCCTGCCTTGTGAACTTCGATTGACCTCCAGGCGCATTCCAGTCAATATTCCCCCAGTGTGGAATCATTGGAGCTGTTACAACAGGACCAATCTCTGTCCCCTCTGCCTCTCCTTTCTCCTCTCACTTTAATCATTCCACGGGCTTTACTACACAAAGGTGATGGTTTACATCCTGCCTGATGCCTATAGGATGGCAAGGTTTCCCAGCTCCATGGGACTAATGTTTGGAGTTGAGAAGGTGATGGATGCTTTGAGGGGGATCGTAGAGGGTCGGTCAATGGCCAACACGATCAGAGTCAGAGAAGAGAGGAGTTAAGGAAGAAGAGAGTGCATGGTGGCCCTATAGATGGATTGTATTCAGACAGTGGTAGGGAACAAACACAGGACTCTTAATCAAAGTGAGTGCCCCTGTCATGGACGTGCTCTCCCATGCTCAAGCCCCCTCTGAAGTAGAGTACAGGGTGATAAATAGCACATCTGACATCACTCTCCAGAGAATGGAGTGATCGTCACTCCAACGCCCACAGAGTCTGTGATACAGCAGAGACAGGTAGGTAGGAACCACCGCCTTCACTCTAGCCAGATACTAACCAGGTCTCTCAACATCCTGCTGTGTGTACCAGTGAGTCGTTATATGCATACACTCATCGATGCTGTGGAAGAAGAGCTCTTGTGGATGATTTGTTCTTCACTAATGATAGTGACAGTCTATATATATATAAATATATATATATATATATATATATATATATATATATATATAGACACACATAAGCACACACACACACACCCTCGCACACACACAAACATTTAGATATACATTTATGCAGCAAGTCTTTGAGATGGTGGACAGCTCTACTGCAGCTTTGGCCTTGAGACCTTGTTGTGATGCCTCCCGAGAGCCAGGAAGTTGAAAGACCCCTGGATGCATGCACATACATGCACATACAGGCAACGCCAGCACAATGGCAATTAGCATGCGCTTGGATCAATGTCATTCACCAGGACGCCCGAAGCCTTCAAACCCACTTGTCTGACCAAAGCACTCACAGAGAATACTATTATGTTACTGCATCATCCATCCGAATCAAGCAAATATTTTCCCTACCCTGTAGAATGCATTTTACACCGGTAGAGAACATCATTTTTCCCAAATGCTTTTTAGTTCTGGTTTTGTGTTTTCCACAGTGAAATGATTCCTCTGTGGAATAACAACCCACCAGAGTACAGCTGCCCCAGCGGACGAGAATACACAGTGATTTAGCGGAGCGTTGTGGAGCCTTTTCTCTTCAATCCATACACAACCAGATTCCTTCTCGCACACAGAGGGCCGCTGTGAATGCTAAACAGACAGACAATTAAGAGGTATCTATCTGCTTGTTTGCCGTTTCGGGGGTCTGGATCGGCGGGGTTAACAGAGGGGTCCTCTCTACCCATCTAATGAGCAATCCTAGCCTGCCGCCTTCTCCATCTCCACTCCACTCTCCCTCATGTAACATTTCATTTGCAGGCCGGAGAGATGAATGCTAAGGGTCACCCATCACTGTTGCCATCTGTTGCTGCTGCTGCTTCTTCTTCTTTATATGATTGGCTTATGCTTGTCATCTCCGAAATGCTAATAAATCTGCAATCCGTTTCCTTTGGTTCACAACTTATTTTCGTTTTACCTCCGGGTTATTACCATTCAGGGCCACAGGAGGCCCTATAACAGTCCAGTGCTGCGTGATGCTACGAGATGTCACAATATGAGGCTGTTTCTATGACTTGCAGAGTAAAGCCCCATGTTTAAAGGAACAACATGTGAAGTGAGGAAACATGTGAACTGGAATCATAAAGCAGGTCTGATGGAATAGCTTGTAATAAACATCAGTCCAGCTCACTCTAATCGCTGGGTACTGGGAGCCGTGCAGGAGCCAGGAACAGCCAGGGGCTCACATCAGCAGAACAGTGATTGGGTTAGAGGGCACAGCCAAGAGACTGTTACTACATTAACGGTAGTGTGTGGGCACACTTCAATCAATGTAATGCACCCTAGTCCATCCATGACCTCTGCTGGATCTGGGCTCCTGCTGGAAATTGTATATCAGCCTGTTCAGAATTCAGCAGGCACCCCCTCGTTTTTTGTCAACCTCACCGATGACGACGAGCTGGAGCAAAAAAGGGAGTTAAAACTCTACCCATCAAGATAACAGTGTGTGTATTCTGTACTTTTACCGAGATGTATGCAGTGCCTAAAAGGCCCTGGGATGGATCATCTGTATGATGATCAAATGTTATTTGTCACATGCTTCTTAACCAACAGGTGTCGACTAACAGTGAAATGTTTACTTACAGGCCCTTGCCAACAATGCAGAGAGAGAAAAATATATAAATTATAGAATAATTATTTAATGAGGAGAAAATACAGAATGAGTAACGATAACTTGGCTATATACACTGGGTACCAGTACAGAGTCGATGTGCAGGGGTACGAGTACTAGGGAAGCGTCATGGTAGAGTACACAGCATAACGACACAATTGGATTTACCAGTGGCTATGGTAGGAACCTGGGAGCCTTGTGCAAACTGTGTGATCCGTCTCATAGTGAGAATGATGTCTGGGAGAAAGGGCCATGCATGCAATCTCTCCACTACCAAAACCCCCCCAGCCCCCATCCCAGGGCCCTGTCGCACTATAACAGGATTCACCCAGCCACAATGAGGAAACTCGGTGGTTACGAGAAAGGGTGGGAATAAGAGAGGAGAGAGAGGGAGAGGGGGGAGAGATGGAGGGAGAGAGAGAGAGTAAAGAGAGGAAGGGGGGAGAGATGCAGGGAGAGAGAGTAGAGGGGAGGAGAGATGGAGGGAGAGAGAGATGGAGGGCGAGAGAGAGAGAGAGAGAGAGGGGGAGAGATGGAAGGACAGAGACGGAGGGAGAGAGAAAGTAGAGAGAGTGGGAGAGATGGAAGGAGAGAGAGTGGAGAGAAGGGGAGGGAGGGAGAGATGGAGGGAGGGAGAGAGAGCAGAGAGAAGGGCAGGGAGCGAGAGATGGAGAGAGTAGATAGAAGGGGAAGGAGGAAGAGTGAGAAAGAGAGAGGAAGAGAGAGGAGGAGGGAAACTGAAGGGAGACGTGAAGTGAGGGAGAGAGAAAGAGAAGGTGCTATCTGAGACAGGGCTCTTCTAATCCCCAGGCACATTTGTCACCATCACAGAAGAAGTCTGGATTCAGGAAAGAAAATTACATTTTATAGGCAACTTTGAAAGAAAACTACATTTTTGATAAATTGCAGCACACTGTGTAATCATAATGGGAAAATAATTAGCACGCACAATTACGCTAAGTAATGGAAAATATACAGCGTTAAGCTTCAATGGGAGATGGGGAGGGCTATTCGTTTACAGTGCAGACACTCAGAATGCATATGTGACGGAAAATGTTATGTTTGTGCTTTTCTATTTACCAGTTTCTATGTTCTATGTTGGTGCATTTCTATAAACCAATTTCTGTGTTCATGCAAGTGACTGATTGAACAAATCCTCACTATCAGTGTCTGCAATTTGGCAGTACGCCCAGAACCTTGTTTAGAGAAAGGGATATCTCAGTTTCAAGGTCTCAGCTTGGAGAAAAGAAGCCTCGTGAGGTATTGGTCTGTCACATGTTATGAACCAGTATTGGTCGGTCACATGAAGGAAGCAAACTTTAATGATGAATTAATTATGAATAAGCTTAATCATGCAAATTTGACTTGTCTGCAGTATATACTGGAACTAATGGGACTGCCCCGTTAGAGCTCCTGACAGAAATTCACTATGGTGCATCAAGTTTATTGGAACCTTTCCAGCACGCTGACAATAAACAATGAGTCATTTAAGATTGACTTCGAGTGTCCCTGAGCAAGAATTTCCACAACACATATTAAGATAGATAATCTATATTCATTTGGAGGATAGGTTGGAGAAGCTTATCTTGACTCTGATTTGGTACCATGTCCTCACCACGTTGTTGTCGGTCTGCTATGAGAAAGGAACAATATTTACCCTCCATTGGGCTGGAGTCAGATATGACCATAAAGCAAACAATCATCTTTCACAGTAGTGACAGGCACTGAGTAAAATAAAGAAATCCTGACTGATTTAGAAGGAAGCTTCACATCCAGAAAGCACTGAGGAGACTCCAGCCCATCTAATGGTGTCCTATAAAAACAGGCCTAGGCTCAGTGAAATCAAGCACAGCACTTTCACGTTCAGTAAATCCACGGCTTATAAAAACATAGGGAGGATAGTGAACTAGGGTCCATTTTAGGTGAGTCTCCATGCCATGTGGTTCCCCATAAACAATTCCATTACAAATTGGAAATATATGATCTCTCATAAGGGTAGTGGGCGTTTTACCTAGTGGATCTACAACAGAGAACTGGGGACGTCTGTTCATAAGCAGGAGAGAGAGGAGAGAGAGAGAAATACATACATAAACTCAGCAAAATAAGAAACTTCCTCTCACTGTCAACTGCGTTTATTTTCAGCAAATTTAAGATGTGTAAATATTTGTATGAAGATAACAAGATTCAACAACTGAGACATAAACGGAACAAGTTCCACAGACATGTGACTAACATAAATGGAATAATGTGTCCCTGAACAAAGGGGGGGTCAAAATCAGCTGGCCACCAGCTGCATTAAGTACTGCAGTGCATCTCCTCCTCATGGACTGCACCAGACATGCCAGTTCTTGCTGTGAGATGTTACCCCACTCTTCCACCAAGGCACCTGCAAGTTCCAAACATTTCTGGGTGGGGAATGGCCCTAGCCCTCACCCTCCGATCCAATAGGTCCCATATGTGCTCAATGGGATTGAGATCCGGACTCTTCGCTGGCCATGGCAGAACACTGACATTCCTGTCTTGGAGGAAATCACTCACAGAACGGGCAGTATGGCTGGTGGCATTGTCATGTCAGGATGAGCCTGCAGGAAGGGTACCACTTCAGGGCATAGGATGTCTTCCCTGTAATGCACAGCGTTGTGAATGCCTTGAATGACAACAAACTGAGTCTGATGATGCTGTGACACACCGCCCCAGACCATGACGGACCCTCCACCTCCAAATCGATCTTGCTCCAAAGTACAGGCCTCGGTGTAACGCTCATTCCTTCGACGATAAAAGCGAATCCGACCATCACCCCTGGTGAGACAAAACCGTGACTCGTCGGTGAAGAGCACTTTTTGCCAGTCCTGTCTGGTCCATCAACGGTGGGTTTGTGCCCATAGGCGACGTGGTTGCTGGTGATGTCTGGTGAGGACCTGCTTTACAACAGGCCTACAAGCCCTCAGTCCAGCCTCTCTCAGCCTATTGCGGACAGTCTGAGCACTGATGGAGGGATTGTGCATTCCTGGTGTAACTTGGGCAGTTGTTGTTGCCATTCTGTACCTGTCCCGCAGGTGTGATGTTCGAATGTACCGATCCTGTGCAGGTGTTGTTACAGGTGGTCTACCACTGCGAGGACGATCAGCTGTTCGTCTTGTCTCCCTGTAGCGCTGTCTTAGGCGTCTCACAGTACGGACATTGCAATGTATTGCCCTGGCCACATCTGCAGTCCTCATGCCTCCTTGCAGCATGCCTAAGGCATGTTCACGCAGATGAGCAGGGATCCTGGGCATCTTTCTTTTGGTGTTTTTCAGAGTCAGTAGAAAGGCCTCTTCTGTGTCCTAAGTTTTCATAACTGTGTCTAAAATTGCCTACCGTCTGTAAGCTGTTAGTGTCTTAACGACCGTTCCACAGGTGCATGTTCATTAATTGTTTATGGTTCATTGAACAAGCATGGGAAACCGTGTTTAAACCCTTTACAATGAAGATCTGTCTAGTTATTTGGATTTTTATGAATTATGTTTGAAAGACAGGGTTCTGTTTCTTTTTTGCTGAGTTTATATAAAGAGAGAGCTAGAGAGAGAGAGGGAGAGAAGAAATTGAGAGAGAGAAAGAGAGAGAAAAGAAATAGACTAGAGCCATCAGTCAAGTAGTGTCAAGCAATCTAAGATTGTTACATTGTATTGATTTACTCAGGGAAAGGTCCTCAAATAATTGCAAGAACAATCTCTTCAAGTCAAGAGGACAAATTTAGTGTCCTCCCTCCCCTTCCTCCATGCTCGGCGCACTACAGCCAACTTAGGGAGACATTAATGGGCATGCTGGCGTCATGGGCAGAGAGGCAGCCCAATAAAGACTGTAGAGCAAGCAGTACAACAGCCATTGTGACATTATAGAAACAAAATGAACAAAGATAGGGGAGTGTGGGGTAAGTTGAGCCATTTTTACATTCAGCATCACTCCATCAAGGGAAATAAAGTATTCTTTCTAACAAAGATGTCTACATCAGTGGTGATCGGTGCCATTTAAGATGAGGGAGGACAATTATTTTATGAACATGGCCCTATTTCTATTACAGCATATTGGATGACTGTCATTCATATACCATTCACCCAGCTCAATGCAAAATCGATAGCTTGTTAAAAAATGTGGTCTCTTGGCAGAATTTACAGTATAAGTTAAACTGCCTAAAACTGTTCATACTGAATGAAATATTACCACTATCTTTTTAAAACCATGTCAATCTTTAGTTCCCAAACAGTTCAACCCAATAGCTTTTTTGCATTTGAATAATTTTAAGCATAATTTAACACACAACACCCACTTTGTACTGTTACCTATATCTATCTAAACTTACCCCATGTACATTGGCTCAACTTACCCTAACTATATTAGCCCAGACAGTTACAAGGATGCACTTTCATGTTAGGTTTAGGACCTCATATTGTAGCTTATAGAGGCCTGATGTATAGAACAATCTTAGAATGATCTACTTTGGTTTAGACGCAAGCTTGAATTAGCATCAATTCATTTTAATTGGACCTAACTTGCTTAACACTTTTTTCATGTGGTTTCTTCCTTCACAGACTTCCTTCATGAAATGATTACCTCTTATTAAACATTTGGTAAAATTACAAACTTTATGTATCGTTTCCTAGAAACAAGGGTGGCTCAACGTACCCCACTCTCCTCTACTGGATGAAAAGCCATGTGTACGTATCTGTGTCTGGCCCTGTGCAATACTAACCCGCTTGATGTACACACTAATCAAATTAGTGGATGTGATTTCACAATAAAAAGACAAGACAACTATCTATCAGTCGTATAAGTCCAGCTCATTCACCCAAATCAGATCAGTTTAGTTTAAGACGGGGAGAGGGGGGAGGCTAGAAGCTTTCTGTCTCCAGTGGATTTCTCCTTTGAGAGTCTGGCTGGCTGCTGGTGCCAGTGAGAGGGTAAAACATCTCCCCACTCCCTGCTCTGCCAGATGTCCGGTCGGCCGGTCGGCCGGTTGAACGGTGAGCCCAGCAGTTATAGGGGAGAGGAGAGAGAGGTCTGCTCTGCTGTGCCCTGCCTGCCTGCCTCTGAATCATATGATCCACTTCCTGAAACCAGACAGCTTGCCCTCTTCTGCAAAAACATTTAAGCAACAATATGGCGCAGGCTGAACTGACGAGAGATTATGGAGCACAGAGGGCGGTGGGCTCTGCCTCCACGGCTCAACTGCTCCAGCCCCTCAAATGCAGCACGCTGTTTACTCAGGCTCTAGAGATTCCCCCGGAATTAAGCTCCGCCACTCACCTATCACTCACACTGCTGTACTCACCACACCCCACCACTTTTATCCCAGGCCTTAAACTCTGTGATGTGATGCTGCTACCTCTGGAACGACAAAGCCACTACTCAGATAGACAGAGAGCATGTGAGCACAGTCACTCCCACCCCCTTCCCCTCCCATCATCCCCTTGTGTAGGACAAGAGACCCTTCTTCAGGATTCAGGATGTTCCTGTACTGTCCCTCCCCCTCCATCCAGCCCAATCTCCCCCTGACGCTGACTCATGCCAAATATGATGGATGCGTGCAGCCCAAACTGAGGGGGGAATTGACTACCTCTTCATAATAGACCAGTCTTGTCATGTCTCTATCAGCCCAACGCTCACAGCTTACAGTACATCTCCACAAAGTTACCATCCAACATGTCAATTTCCTGTATTTTTCTCATTGGTACTTGCCTCCTGCTAGTGTGTGCTCGTTGCGTTAGAGTTATGTTAGCGTTATGTTGCACTAGTCACACAGCACAGGGTGAGTCACTCAGTATGGGGTGATTAATGGCCACTTGGGCTGGCGTTGCCTTCACATGGTGGGAGGTATGAAAATTGGATGTACCTGTTAATATTGGTTTTGACTAATGGTCTCTGGTGTTAGTCTTGCACACAGCGGGCTATGATGAGGGTGACGTCTATGTATTAACGACGCAGCACAGTGTTGATCATGCCCCCTGTTCCCAACAAATGAATGCGTGTGAAATTCAATCTATTTGGGAATAATTGTAGCACATCTATCCTTAGAGATCCTCTTCTCAAGACGGAGCATGTTGCGAGCGCCAGGCAGTGCTGGGAATTGTCCTGAACAGATTCTGCTGGAACATGACAGTGAAGGCCATGCTTTCAATTAGCCATGCACTCATGATGCATTTTCTCCTGCTTAGCCTCTATATATTAGGTGGAATATGCATGGAACACCAAACCTAGATTCAAGAGGTTTTATCAATGTCTTCCAGGCCTCAGGTGTTAAATATCAAAAACTTCTGAAACAATACTGTGTGTTTATTTTCTACATGTTGACATTTTGTGAAATTTCATGGAAAAAGGAAACAGTTAGCCTGCTCTCTGCCCACAAACTGTCTGTTTTAATCCGTCCAAATACCCTAATCCTTCAGACTGACCATGAGAACCACAACCCGACAGTCATCTCATCAGAAATATTCCTGCTCATCGACTAATCCCATTTATGGCTAACAGTGAATACATTCTGATGCTATGCCATGATTCCTGGACATGTGTGTTTTACTTTAACTGGTGCATACATTCTCCTGGAGAGTTTCCTCAAAAATGTCATGTTAAAAGCCTGTGAGGAGTCTCCATGCTACTGTTCCTGGCTAAGAGGCAAATAAATAGTGCTAATACTGATGATGAAACAGATTAAACACGTTGTCAGAAGAAAATACTTCAATGACATCTCTGACTAATATGCATTAGCGGTGGAAAAACAGCGCTCTTTCGGTCCTTTTGTGACGGGACGGCAGTAAAACACGGCACATCCGTGACAGGAAGCTGAAATTGAAAGCCACTCATCTGTTTAAATATCCACATTATTGTCAGTTGCTAATGAAAGCAATCTTTTACTGTTAAATTTGAATGGGCAAAATTGCATTTAAAAATACATAAACCAAGAGAGCCTGACTGATGTGACAGGAGCGAGGGGAGAGGAAGAGAGAGAATAGACAGAGTGGGAGAGGGAGTGGAGAGGAGGGGGTTGAGGGAGATACTGCTTGATGCCCCCCTCTACCATCTTATTACCACAATGCTGCTGAGCTCTTGGAAATTCCCAGAATGGAATATATTTTCTGCTCATTGAAAAGCAATTTATCATGTTGTGGTATATGGCTTCATCTTTTCTGTCTTAGTTTTAACTATGCAAATAAATAAGGGAATGCATTGTCCTTCCACATCAGGCATCAGCTGTAAGCTAGAATGTTCCCATTCTAGTTGTTTTTCTATTGATTGTGCATATTCTCACCAATGCGTCTCAAGACAGAATTTATTTAACACACCTGCTCACATATTAAACAACACATGATGGAATCTCGACAAAAACGGTGTCAGGTTTCAAAACCCTATAAGCTAAGCAACCAGCCATCCGGTTTAAGAGACTCTTTGTACCATGGTGTAACAATCCCACTCCAAAGCTAGACGTAAGTGTAAATGAATCATCACCTGGTCCTGTCAATAACTTGACAGGTACAGCAGCAGTTCAATCCTTAGTTTGTTTACTGTATCTGTGGCAATGTCATAATAACTACTAGCTGCCATCAGTGCCTTTCAGTCTGTCAGTCAGTCTGTCCTCTATATGGTGGCTGCAGGGACATGATGAATCAGTGGATGAGGGGAGCAGCAGGACAGAAGGACCAGTGGCTAAAGGGTAGTTTAGTATGGAGTACTATAGAGACCTGTGGTGTAACTGGACTGTCTGCAGCAACACCACATGTGAAAGGTGGCAAGTTTTGTGTAAAGTGGCTGACAAAAAAGGCAGCAACATCTTACCTACAGGGATTTGGTAGAGAAGTTACAAAACATGTGGATGGATGGCCCTGACCTTCTCTCATGGATATAAACACAGCCATGCATTCAGCAGTAGCTAGTGAAAGTGAGGACGGTGAACAAGCAGAGTAAATCTGGTGACTGAAACCTCCTGATTTAGGTGAACGGATGACTTACGAGCCTTCTGAGGATAAAAGCTAATTAACTTGCCAGCGGCTGGTGGATTTGCCTCATGACATTAAGCACAGAGACATATGGTAAAGTTACAGGTAATTGGATTAGTGTGATTAATACAACTCATCAGTTATAACGTGTTAAAGAGTATGAATCACTACGATAAACGTCCGTCTCAGTATTGTCTGTTTGACTAAGGGACCAACTGTGGCAGCTGCTAGTCACCCACATGCACAGGCATCGACACAGACACACAATCTGCTTCTAAGAAGGAGTTTTTGGAGTAGCACTCCTACATCCTGCAGTACACTCTGAGATCATTGGTGTGACAGAACATCAGATCAGTGACAGTGGTGGAAACTAAATATATTAAAACATTTTCTCTATATTCAAATCTAGGTTGGATAACAGCCAATCCTAAATGAGTCAAAGAGTGCTGTGCCACTGCCTGTAGGAGATCTCGATAGCAGCTCTTCACTGAGAGGATAAATCCAAACCAGTGCCTTACCTACAGATGGTCAACCTTCAATCTTAATGCACATTTCATCACACCCGTGCCATCAACTATACTGAACAAAAATATAAACTCAACATGTAAAGTGTTGGTCCCATGTTTCAGGAGCTGAAATAAAAGATCCCAGAAATGTTCCATATGCACAAAAAGCTTATTTCTCTCAAATTTTGTGCACATATTTGTTTACATCCCTGCTAGTGTGTATCCTTTGCCAAGATAATCCATCTACCTGACAGTTGTGGCATATCAAGTAGCTGATTAAACAGCATGATCATTACACAGGTGCAACTTGTGCTGGGGGCAATAAAAGGACACTCAAAATTTGCAGCTTTGTCACACAACACAATAACACAGATAGATGTCTCAAGTTTTTAGGGAGTGTGCAATTGGCATGCTGACTGCAGGAATGTCCACCAGAGCTGTTGCCAGAGAATTCAATGTTTCTCTAACATAAGCCGCCTCTAACATCATTTTAGAGAATTTGGCAGTACATCCAACCAGCCTCACAACCGCAGACCACGTGTAACCATGCCCAAGGACCTCTACATCTGTCTTTTTCACCTGCACGATCTTCTGAGACCAGCCACCCGGACAGCTGTCTGTAATAAAGCCCTTTTGTGGAGGAAAACCCATTCTGATTGACTGGGCCTGGTTTCCCAGTGGGTGGGCCTAGGCCCTCACAGGCCCACCCATGGCTGCGCACCTGCCCAGTCCTGTGAATCCATAGACTAGGGCCTAATGAATTCATTTTAATTGACTGATTTCCTTATATGAACTGTAACTCAGTAAAATTGCTGAAATTGTTGCATGTTGCGTTCATATTTTTGTTCAGTATAGTTTGAAAAGAAAAATCTCATTTTCAGTCCCTAATATTATTGGTTTAGAAAACCTCACAGCAACCTGCGAAAACGATCTCCACCAACCAACCAGCCGGTATGCTGATAGTTTCCAGCTAAATGTGAGATTCCTCTTTTTACCAAAGTTAAGCAACATCGCTGGCCCGGAGCAATGCTCTCCCCCTGTGCTGGGAAGTTGCCTGGGAGCACCACTCTAATCTGTAGAGGGCTTCTGGAGACAACTAAACATCTGTCCCCCCTCCAGGCCTGTGGCATCGCACCCACCACAGTGCTCTCACACACTTACAAACACACACACCACACAGATACACTAAAGCAGACACACATACACACAGATGCATGTACACAGACACGCACACTAACAGACACATCCACTGAGCACGTGCACACACGCAGATACACTCTCTCACACACACAGAAACACATGCCGCATATCACTTACAGATACACAAACACCAGAAACCGCTACTACTGAGTCGAGTAAAGGTGGATGTAGGGCTCCCACTCTAAATGTCCCTAGCAGCATGCTCTATGTTTCTATGTCTGTCTAGCTAGCCCACCTCCACAATGTCTGGAGCAGAGGCTGTTATCTGTCTATGGGACAAGGAACTCATTACAGCTGGTCTGCTCAAACACCTTGTGACACTGCCTCACTGCACACACTCCCCTCTCCTTAAAAAAAACAACACAGGGCACAAACAGTCTGCACACACACCAGGCAATTTTCCTCCACTAGTAAACCATGGTGCTTCGGTAAATGGAGAGAAGTACATGGTGTATATGTAAACTAGAAATATCTTCCCAGTTTGTGCATGCTTCACTATGGGGACCAAATCATATTGGAGTGAGCAGCATTGGCATAGAGGGGAAAGCCATCTCCTATGTCAGAAGCTGTGATAGGGTGTTAGTAAACATATGATCTCTGGATAGTTGTAAAGCATCCTCTCGGTTTTCCCGAACTGGCAACCCCGGCCACCTCACAGCTCTCTGAGGACCTGTTATGAACCTGTAAGGGCAGCGCTGATAAATCCAACTTTCCCCTGCCTCCTCTTCATCACAACTCTGGCGCTGGGGCTGCACCACGGAGCAATGGCTAGTAACTCCGAAACCCAGCCCGCCATCCCTCCATCTCCCTCCTGCTTCTGTTCCTCATCGTCCTGCCCAGTACAGTACAGACAGATCCCTCTGTGCACTGTGTGCAGGGCCAGGCATTGAGAGAGGAGAACGCTATCTATTCTGTCGATGGCAGACACAGAGAACAAGCAGATTAGAGATCAGCAGACAGTGTGCGCTAAATCTAAGCCTTCTGCCTGGGATTGGGCGTATGAGAGGGTCCCCTATAAATGACTACACCCCCACCATGTCGGAGTTAAACCACAGCCCCATGGGCTATCACATAGACACACAGATTTTGGAGGATCAAGAAGAAAGAAAGTGATATCAGGTACCTCACCATAAACATATACCTGAATGGAACATTAAGGGTTCAAGGGAGTGAAGCTGCTCTCCACACCTTTGTACCCAGCTTTTTACACTCAAATCTGTGGTGAAAGCAGAGGGGGGAAATTACCAGTCCCTGATCAACATTAAAACATCACAAGCAAGTTCCACCCCAACAAACAAAGACAGAGAGGACATGGCCAAAGAAATGCCCAAATCACCGAAGCCCAATTCCATTGTGGTGCAGATGAGACTCTCCCAGAAAGAGTCGGAATTTGTAGAGTTAAAAGAACAAGTCCTGGACCAGCTCTCCACCAGCACTGATGTAAAGATGGAGTAGCTGCGTGACCAACTCTGCCAGGTGAAGAATAAACACAGACGGTTGATAGAAAACCTAACATCTGAAGTCAGAGAACTCCAGAGAGAAAGAAAGGAAGAACTCTGAAATGAAGACAGTGACAAAAGTAGAGGAGATCAAGGAGGAGATTAGAAGAGAGGTTTTAGAAGAAAAAAAGGAGCTGAAGAACAGAGAGGACACTATACAGGCTCTGAACGAGCAGCTACCCAGGGTCACTAACCCCAGCCCACCCCCCACCATGTTACACCCACTCACCCCCAACAGCTCTCCAGGAGATCACTCTCCACCCAGCACCAACCTGTTTCCTCCAGAAGATCCCTCTCCAACCAACACCAACTCGTCTACCTCAGATCCCTGTCCAACAAATAACCTCCCTACCACCTCTGCTAGCTCAACCAACACTCCCACTATTTGGACACCAACAGCAAACATCTACAGGAAAGAGAACTATTATCTGGCATGGAGGTGAGACAAATATGGTGCCCCATGACCGAGTGCCCTCAAAATAATTTCAAAGGACACCCTCACAGGGGCGAAGACAGTAATAATCCTCACTGGAACGAACAACCTAAATAACATGAGGATGTGTGGCCCCAGCTATGGCAAAAGTAGCCATTATGACCACAGAGAGATAGATACCCATCTGCAAGAATTTGAATTGAATCTCTTCTCCCGAGCTGCAATGTGCCATTCAATATTATTTTAGAAAACAATGCAGAGCTCTCAAGAAAATGTGCACTAAGGCCTAATGTCTTTTTGGCACAACAGAAAGACATCCACCCTCACCAGATGCAAGACCACATCCTCCTAAACATGTGCAGTGTAAAGGTCTTTGCAAGGGTGCTAATGTACACAGCCAATAAGAGAAGAAAGACCAGGAGCGTACGGCCTATGGAAAGCCAGCAAATAAGAGGCCAGCACTCCGCCCAGAGGCCAGCACTCTGCCCAGAGAGACCAGCACTCTGCCCAGAGAGACCAGCACTCTGCCCAGAGGCCAGCACTTCGCCCAGAGAGACCAGCACTCCGCCCAGAGAGACCATCCCCTCAACCAGAGAGCCCAGCTCTCCTCCCAGAGAGGGCAACACTTCCCCATAGGCCAGTACTTCGCCCAGAGAGCTCAACTCTCCACCCAGAAAGTTCAGATGTCCACCCAGAGGGGCCAGCAACCTCCCACTCCGTTGGCCCCCACTCAAAACCCCACCCCACTACCCATCATGCTGACAGGACAGCACCGACCCCCCAACCCCATTACCTCCCATGCTGACAGGACAGCACCCCCTGCACCATTGAGACCAAAAGTCCAGCAAGAAAGCTATTCTGAAGTGGCACGAAGAATATTCCACCCTGCTGTAGCCACGCTAAAACAGGTAAAGCATCTGCTGAACATAATCCAAAAATCTATTCATTCTTTCTTGTTATTATCAGAAATAGAATTTGTAGAAATACAACATATTATCATTGTGTTCAGTTTTAGATTAGGTACCTAGGAAATGGTTCAAATGAGCTCATATGTAGCCTCAGAAGCAACATTCATGAGATTAGTAATTAGCTCATCTTAGATAATATTTAAATATTAGCCATTTCTGAGACTCACTTAGACAGCAACTTTGATGATACAGCAGTAGGAAAACAAGGACATAACAAATATAGAAGACAAGAATGTCTATGAGGGAGGTGTTGCTGTGTATACAGTACCAGTCAAAAGTTGGACACACCTACTCATTCAAAGGTTTTTCTTTATGTAAACTAATTTATACATTGTAGAATAATAGTGAATATATCAAAACTATGAAATAACCCTATGGAATCATGTAGTAACCAAAAAAGTGTTAAACAAATCTAAATGTATTTTAGATTTCAGATTCCTCAAAATAGCCATCATTTGCCTTGATGACAGCTTTGAACACTCTTGGCATTCTCTCAACCAGCTTCACCTGGAATGTTTTGCCAACAGTCTTGAAGGAGTTCCCACATATGCTGAGCACTTGTTGGCTGCTTTTCCTTCACTATGTGGTCCAACTCATCCCAAACCATCTCTATTGGGTTGAGGTCGGGTGATTGTGGAGGCCAGGTCATCTGATGCAGCACTCCATCACTCTCCTTCTTGGTCAAATAGCACTTACACAGTCTGGAGGTGTGTTGGGTCAATCTCCTGTTGAAAACAAATGATGGTCCCGCTAACCACAAACTAGACGGGAGGGCGTATCGCTAGGAAAGGGCAGTGTGGAGTGCAATAGAGATTGCATCATCTGTGGATCTGCAAGGGCGGTATGCACATTGGAGTGGGTCTAGGGTTTCTGGGATAATGGTGTTGATGTAAGCCATTACCAGCCCTTAAAAGCACTTCATGGCTACGGACGTGGGTGCTACGGGTCTGTAGTCATTTAGGCAGGTTGCCTTCGTGTTCTTGGGCACAGGGACTATGGTGGTCTGCTTGAAACATGTTGGTATTACAGACTCAATCAGGGACATGTTGAAAATGTCAGTGAAGACACCTGCCAGTTGGTCAGCACATGCCCGGAGCACACGTCCTGGTAATCCGTCTGGCCCCGCAGCCTTGTGAATGTTGACCTGTTTAAAGATCTTACTCATGTCAGCTACAGATAGCATGATCACACAGTCGTCCGGAACAGCTGATGCTCTCCTGCATGCCTCAGTGTTGCTTGCCTCGAAGCAAGCATAGAAGTGATTTAGCTTGTCTGGTAGACTCGTGTCACTGGGCAGCTCGCGGCTGTGCTTCCCTTTGTAGTCTGTAATAGTTTGTAAGGCCTGCCATGTAAGACGAGCATCGGAGCCGGTCTAGTACAATTTAATCTTAGCCCTGTATTGAAGCTTGCCTGTTTGATGGTTCATCGGAGGGCATAGCAGGATTTATTTTAAGCTTCCAAGTTAGAGTCCCGCACCTTGAAAGCGGCAGCTCTACCCTTTAGCTCAGTGTGAATGTTGCCTGTAATTCATGGCTTTTAGTTGGGTATGTACTTACAGTCACTGTGGGCATGAAGTCCTTGATCTACTTATTGACAGTGACTGATGTGGTGTACTCCTCAATGCCATCGGAAGAATCCCAGAACATGTTCCAGTCTGTGATAGCAAGAACTGTCCTGTAGTTTAGCGTCTGCTTCACCTGACCACTTTTTTTATAGATCGAGTAACTGGTGCTTCATGCTTAAATTTTTGCTTGTAAGCAGGAATCAGGAGGATAGAATTGTGGTCGGATTTACCAAATGGAGGGCGAGGGAGAGCTTTGTACGCATCTCTGTGTGTGGAGTACAGGGGATCTAGAATTGTTTTCCCTCTGGTTGCACATTTAACATGTTGATAGAAATAAGGTAGAACTGATTTAAGTTTTCCTGCAGTAAAGTCTCTGGCCACTAGGAGCGCCGCCTCTGTGTGAGCGGTTTCCTGTATGCTTATTTCCTTATAGAGCTGACTGAGTGCGGTCTTAGTGCCAGCATCGGTCTGTGGTGGTAAATAAACAGCCACGAAAAGTATAGCTGAAAACTCTCTAGGCAAATAGTGTGGTCTGCATTTTATCACAAGATACTCTACTTCAGGCGAGCAAAATCTAGAGACTTCCTTAGATTTCGTGCACCAGCTGTAGTTTACAAATATGCACAGACCGCCCCCACTCGTCTTAGCGGAGTGTGCAGTTCTAGCTTGCCGGTGCAGCATATATCCCGCTAGCTGAATATCCATGTCATCATTCAGCTACGATTCCGTGAAACGTAAGATATTACCGTTTTTGATGTCCCGTTGGTAGGATATTCGTGATCATACCTCGTCTAATTTATTGTCCAATGATTGCACGTTGGCAAGTAATATTGACAGTAACGGCAGCTTTCCCACTCACCTTCTGCGGATCCTTACAAGGCACCCCACTCTGTGTCCTCTTTACCTGCGTCTCTTTCTCTTGCAAATAACTGTCGGGTGTTCGGAGAATGTCCTGTGCGTCCTGCTTGTTGAAGAAAAAAATCTTTGTCTAATCCGAGGTGAGTGATCGCTGTCCTGATATCCAGAAGCTCTTTTTTCCCGTAAAATATGGTTGCAGAAACATTATGTACAAAATAAGTTACAAATAACGCAAAAAAATACATAACAGCACAATTGGTTGGGCGCCCGTAAAATTGCTGCCATTTCTTCCGGCGCCATTTTATTAGATGAAACTTTTTATTAAAAGAAACTTTCAAATCTCTTGAAATTTTCCAGATTTAATGACCTTCATGTCTTAAAGTATTGATGGGCTGCTGTTTCACTTTGCTTATTTGAGCTGTTCTTGCCATAATATCAAATAGGGCTATCTTCTGTATACCACCCCCACTTTGTCGCACCACAACTGACTGGCTCAAATGCATTAACTTCTTGGATATAGGGGGCGCTCTTTTAATTTATGGATAAAAAACTTTCCCATTTTAAACAAGATATTTTGTCACGAAAAGATGCTCAACTATGCATATAATTGACAGCTTTGGAAAGAAAACACTCTGACGTTTCCAAAACTGCAAAGATATTATCTGTGAGTGCCACAGAACTGATGCTACAGGCGAAACCAAGATAACATTTCAAACAGGAAATGGCCCAGATTTTGAAGGTGCTGTATTCCAATGTCTCCTTATATGGCTGTGAATGCGCCCTGAACGAGCCTACACTTTCTGCCGTTTTCCCAAGGTGTCTGCAGCATTGTGACGTATTTGTAGGCATATCTTTGGAAGATTGGCCATAAGAGACTACATTTACCAGGTGTCCACCCGGTGTCCTTTGTCGAAATTGGTGCGTAATCTTCAGCTGCGAGCATTCTTCCATGTGATTCAGAGGAGAGAGCAGACTTCCACGAACGATATATCATCGAAGAGATATGTGAAAAACACCTTGAGGATTGATTCTAAACAACGTTTGCCATGTTTCAGACGATATTATGGAGTTAATTTGGAAAAAAGTTTGGCGTTTTGATGACTGAATTTTTGTTTTTTTGGGATGCCAAACGTGATGAACAAAACGGAGCGATTTCTCATACACAAAGAATCTTTTTGGAAAAACTGAACATTTGCTATCTAACTGAGAGTCTCCTCATTGAAAACATCCAAAGTTCTTCAAAGGTAAATGATTTTATTTGAATGCTTTTCTTGTTTTTGTGAAAATGTTGCCCGCTGAATGCTACGCTAAATGCTACGCTAGCTATCAATACTGTTACACAAATGCTTGTTTTGCTATGGTTGAAAAGCATATTTTGAAAATCTGAGATGACAGTGTTGTTAACAAAAGGCTAAGCTTGAGAGCTAGCATATTTATTTCATTTCATTTGTGATTTTCATGAATAGTTAACGTTGCGTTATGCTAATGAGCTTGAGGCTGTATCCACGATCCCGGATCCAGGATGGCTAGAGGAAAAAATCAAGAATCAAGAGGAAAAAAATTCCACAAATTAACTTTTAACAAGGCACACCTGTTAATTGAAAAGCATTGCAGGTGACTACCTCATGAAGCTGGTTGAGAGAATGCCAAGTGTGTGCAAAGCTGTCAACAAGCCAAAGGGTGGCTACTTAGAAGAATCTCAAATATGAAATATATTTTGATTTGTTTCATACATTTTGGTTACTACATGATTCCATATGTGTTATTTCATAGTTTTGATGTCTTTACTATTATTCTACAATGTAGAAAATAGTCCAAATAAAGAAAAACCCTGGAATGAGTAGGTGTGTCCAAACTTATGACTGGTACTGTATATGTATATATATATTTTATTATAAATATATGTATTTTTTGTTTTGTGTTTTGTGTTTTGTTTTGTTACAGTAATGTCATTGTCTATAACTCTTCTGTACTTTGTCATGTATTTGTACATTTTATGTGGACCCCAGGAAGAGTAGCTGCTGCATGTGCAGTAGCTGATAGGGATCCTAATCAACTAAACTAGAAGGACAGGGAGACATACAGCGTTACAACCAATCTCCCTTGTGCTCATCCGTCAATCCTAAACTATGGTAGTGAGAGAGATGTGTATTGAAAATAAGAATGTGGAATGTTTATGCCGTCCCCACGATATCGTAACAGGCAGACGGGGAGAGAGAGAGAAACACCCACTCACAGACAGTACACACTAACTAAAAACACAGCCGAGCTGCAACATCTAAGAATACTGTTTGGGACGGGGGTCAGAGGAAGAAAAGACAAATACATTAGATGGAGAGAGAAAGTGAGAGAGAGAAAAAGGGAGGGAGAGAAAGAAAGAGA
The DNA here is from genome assembly GCF_018296145.1 of Oncorhynchus tshawytscha. Classification (NCBI taxonomy): domain Eukaryota; kingdom Metazoa; phylum Chordata; class Actinopteri; order Salmoniformes; family Salmonidae; genus Oncorhynchus; species Oncorhynchus tshawytscha. The sequence continues at coordinate 60,960,660 of NC_056433.1, read as the reverse complement.
GAGAAACAGAGAGAAAGCAAGAGAGAGTGATGGAAAGAGAGAAAGTGAGAGAGATAACCAAGGTAATGAAGAGGTTGATATGCATGCACTGCTGTGACACTTCCTAGTTGTGTTTTAGAGGGACAAAATTAATAATAATTACAGAGATTAATATCAATGATTAAATGTTCCTATTAATGATTATTCCAGTAATTAGAATCAGCAGGATGCAATATGCTGCAGTATTAATTTTTACATGCAAATCAAGTTGTGATCACACGATGTTCTCTCCTCTGTAATGAGACATACAGCTTTCAGTCTACCCAGGCAGCCTGGTTTACACCATTTCGGTATGAGGAGAGAACATGGGATGTCTCACTGTTCACGCAACGTGATTAGAGAGATGGATCCCTACTCCTTTAATCCTCCATATTGTGTTGATTTTTCCACAAGGAAAGAATGAAAACACCCTGTTGCAGGGGAAAAAGACTGACCTTCAACAGGATTTGCGATGGTATTAGACAGAGAGACGTTGGCAGATGTATTTACTAAAATACCACATTACTAAAAGACTGCAGTCAAAACATGGTTGTAGGCAGGGCCGGTTCCAGGCATAAGCAACATATGCAGTCGCTTAGGGCCCCCTCTCAACTCTCAACTTACTATTGAGAGTAAGCACAGTAGACATTTTTTAAACTTGGTTGTGCATCAGTGTTTTTTCTCTTGTTATGTCAGTCACTGACAGTCACTCAATTAGCCTTGACAGTTATCAGTTTTTAGATTGGTAGCCAACAATCTGAATTTGTAGTAATCCTGGCCGAATACAGACCGGGCAGGGCACGTGTCCAGGGGTCCTGACTTCCAGGGGTCCCCCAATGATTTAGTTAGTCATTCTCACTCAGATACCATATTAACCATATTATTAAGTCATTACAAAATGTGTAGAATTGCAGAAAATGTATTTAAAACTGCAAAAATGTCTCTCCACGCCATGTATTTTGGGGTGGGGGATTTACAGGAAATTAGCTGTAAAATGAAAAATTCTCTCTGTCCTATGGCCAAAATGTGTAGAATTGCAGAAAACTTGCTTTAACACACTAACATTTTCTCTGTGCCCCATGGCAAAAATGTGTAGAATTGCAGAAAATAAACTAACCAACCAAATCTCACTTAGGGCCCCCAAAAGACTAGAGCCGGCCCTAGTTGTAAGAAATTAAATTAAATATAAAACTATTAACAATGTCATTGTAAACCCCAGTGAACAGACAGTGCATGTCTGATGTCTGCTAGTAAGAACTAGTGAAATCTCATCATCATCATAAATTAATTTGTCATTTGTAACCATATGGTTGTTGATCTCAACATGTAATTTAGAGAGATCACAAATTAGTTTACGATGAATATGTCTAATAATGTATAATATCTGCTCATTTCCTTTGGAAAGCATGGTCTATTGTAAAGGACATGACAGTGTTTTGTCCACATTGGCTGAAGCATAGCAGGTTTAACCAAACCATAGTAAGTAGCTACGCTAGCTCCTGCCCCAGCCTCATGCTTGTGGTTGAAGATATAAATCTTCTAGGGCACAGATTCACCTCTAAGTAACCACATTTTTGGACAATTTACAGCGGTGGATCTCGGTTAAAACCTACCAATAAATGAAACTAGGAGGTGTGGGGCTGGATGCCTGCAGGTCACCAGGCCCAAGATAAATTCCTGCGAGGTTCTGGTAATCTTAATCCTCAATAATCAAGGCCAGCAGAGTCAAGGCAAAGAGTTAGAGCACAGACAAATCGGGCCTGGGGCTAAAGAAAAATCCTCTGACCGATATTTCTCCACCTCTGTGAGCTTACTCTAGTCTCATTTCTAACTCTCTGTTTATGAACTCAGTGTATAGCCAGGATGAGTCTAAGGGGTACAAGCACAGAATCTTACCTGTTTTTTCAAGGAGCTTGGCGCACAAAGGTGAAAAAGAAAAAGTATCTTGGTTATGAACAGGTTAGGTAATGTATAAGATTCATGAAACTGACAGAACCAGAGGGAATATGACGTTACCTGCACTCATGAGATTAAACTGTGAGATGCCACCATTGGTCAAACCTCCCCTGAGCATCTTCACAGATAAGTGTCCATTTCACAAGCAGTGGGAGAGCATCATGGCATGATTACGACACTGTAAATGTCAGATATTCTTCATCCTCACTTATTATCTGCTGTAAGAGAGGACCAAATGGAAAACGCTGACCTGCATCAGCAGCAGCCCTCTCACTCGCCTCTAAAAATATGACACAAGTTACAGCACCCAGCCAACCAATCAGCATCCCGGGCCATGGCAGCTGGGGCAGACAGACGCTTTTCCTCGAGCCAAGAGTTGACAGGAGAGTGGGGTTTATTCAAGCAAGGCAGAATAAAAGAATAGCTTTTGCTATAACAAAGAGAAAGACACCTCTGGGCTGTGTTAAATTACTGCAGGAGATATGAATAATTCAACTGCAAAATACACTGGATAAAATGTTGAGGAGGGATTACAGCTAGGGAGGATGGTTAGTGCCTATAAAAAAATGACACTGGCACAGAGAAAGGTTTGCTTTCCCACTTTCCTTCTACATGTGTACGTGTGAACAGGGTGCATTCTTGAGCTACAAGGTCCTCCAATACGCCTCGTTTCCAAGTTGTTAAACATATCCATCTGTTTTCCCGGAGCCCAGACTGCAGCCCCGCACCGTGCTGCCCTGCTCCCCGCACTCAGCCCAGCAAGCACCTTGATCATCCACACTGGTTGGTTTCCACAGAAATGCCCAGGAGCAAGGCAAGCTTATCCTTCACGCTGTGGTAAAGATAGATGTGTCAGTCCGCATCGATCCATCTGTTGTTGCCCTCCTGCACGTCAGCTCCTCACAGTATCTCCTATCTGCAAGCAAAATAAATGCCACGGCTGGACCGGATGAGGGTGGTCAGCTTGACAGAAACCCCCGCAGCCATCGGCAAAATAACTTCAGGGGCTTTGGCCGTAAATTGTGGCAGCTTCACATGAGATGGAGTCACAATGCAATTTCCCCAGGAGTCGAGACACAGTAAATAAAAGTGGTAGGGGGGCAGTACAGTTAGCTGGGAGCCTTCAGTCAGATAACCTCCCAGTGAAATCAGACCAATACAAACATCAGGCCCGGTGAGATCCACAGAGGATTACAACAGTGGAGTGACAAAGAGGAACAAAGCCACACTCATCCCTGTGTGTCATTCCCGTGTACGAGGAAACATCACATCCTGAGTGGTTTCTTGGTTCTGACTATGTCTTCCTGAGGCAGACCTTGTGCCAAACTATGTACTTATATTAGGAGAGCATGGTTCTAAGAGGGTCTGGCTAGTGAGCCAGTGGGGGGGGGGGGGGGGGGGGGGTCGAGGACAGAAAGACCAGCCACTAAGCAGGCTTACATGGACATCTGCTGTGCTCTACCAGCCACCACTAATATCCACTGTGTCACCAGAACACTGAGGCCACAGCCCCCACAGCCCTGCTGGTGGCACATGCCCGTGTACTTCAGCCACAGCCTCTCTTTCCCTCCACCAAAGCGTCAAGTCACCTGGGAACAATTCGCAGACCACAACTGACTATTGGGATTTGCTAACATGACCAGTTCAGATGTGTGTGTAGGTTACTTATCTAGCATGTTAGCGTTTTTCATCATGAATCTTGTTCTGGAGACAACTCTGCAGAGTTGTCTCTAGCTGGCACGGCCACAAAGTCATAAGATCAGATCTTAAACCTAACGCTAACCACACTGCTAACCCTATCTAGGGGTGAAATGGCTCAGTTCTGCCTCCAGGACAAGCCTCATGACAATAAACATCAATCTGCACTTGTACATGTTATACAATCAGTGGAAGCTCCTCAGAGGAGGAAGGGGAGGACCATCCTCCTCAGTGAATTTCATTTTTTTTAAAGGTAAAATATTTTAAAAGTTATCCTTTTTAGATTAAACTATACTAAATATAATCATGTCACCAAATAATTGATTAAAACACATTATTTTGCAAAGGTCTACAGCACCATGGTGTAGCCGGAGGACACCTAGCTTCCATACTCCTCTAGGTACATTGACCTCAATACAAGACCTAGGAGGCTAATGGTTCTCACCCCCTTCCATAGACTTACACAGTAATTATGACAACTTCCAGGGGACATTCTCCAACCTATCAGAGCTCTTGCAGCATGAAGTGACATGTTGTCCACACAATCAAAGGATCAGATAAGTAATCTAGTACTAAAAGCATAAGCTTGGTGAGTAAGAGAGAGAAAGACAATGGTTGAATAGTTTTGAACAAATTAATTTATTCCAAAATGAAGAAGCAAGAGAGAAATTTATATAGATAGAAATGGTCCTTTTTTTCTTACTTTCAGTTTCACTTACTTAGCTAGCAAATACAGCTACATAGTTTAGCCTACTGAAACACCCTGCCCAAACAGGGGGATGCTATGTTAGCTACCTGGCTATGATTATCCAACACAACACTTGAACTCTCCAAGTCAAACTTTTGGCTTCATTAATTTATTGCCACCGGGGCCGACAGTGTAACTGCTTACTGACTGTACACTGTAACATTACTGTAACATTCCTGCATGACACTAAAGAGGCCTTTCTACTGACTCTGAAAAGCACTAAAAGAAAGATGCCCAGGGTCCCTGCTCATCTGTGTGAACGTTCCTTAGGCATGCTGCAAGGAGGCATAAGGACTGCAGATGTGGCCAGGGCAATACATTGCAATGTCCGTACTGTGAGACGCGTAAGACAGGACGGACAGGTGATCGTCCTCGCAGTGGCACACCACGTGTAACAACACCTGCACAGGATCTGTACATCCGAACATCACACATACGGGACAGGTACAGGATGGCAACAACAACTGCCCGAGTTATACCAGATACACACAATCCTTCCATCAGTGCTCAGACTGACCGCAGTAGTCTGAGAGAGGCCGGACTAAGGGCTTGTAGGCCTGTTGTAAGGCAGGTCCTCACCAGACATCACCGACAACCACGTCGCCTATGGGCACAAACCCACCGTCCCTGGAACAGTACTGGCAAAAAGTGCTCTTCACTGACGAGTCGCGGTTTTGTCTCACCAGGGGTGATGGTCGGATTCACGTTTATCGTCAAAGGAATGAGCGTAACACCGAGGCCTGTACTCTGGAGCGAGATCAATTTGGAGGGGAGGGTCCGTCATGGTCTGGGGGCGGTGTGTCAAAGCATCATCGGACTGAGCTTGTTGTCATTGCAGGCAATCTCAATGCTGTGCGTTACAGGTAAGACATCCTCCTCCCTCATGTGGTACCCTTCCTGCAGGCTCATCCTGACATGACCCTCCAGCATGACAATGCCACCAGCCATACTGCTCGTTCTGTGGGTGATTTCCTGCAAGACAGGAATATCAGTGTTCTGCCATGGCCAGCAAAGAGCCCGGATTTCAATCCCACTGAGCACGAATGGGACCTGTTGGATTGGAAGGTGAGGGCTAGGGCCATTCTCCCCAAGAAATGTCCGGGAACTTGCAGGTGCCTTGGTGGAAGAGTGGGGTAACATCTGACAGCAAGAACGGGCAAATCTGGTGCAGTCCATGAGTAGAAGATGCGCTGCAGTTCTTAATGCAGCTGGTGGCCACACCAGATACTGACTGTTACTTTTGATTTTGACCCCCACTTTGTCCAGGGACACATTATTCCATTTCTGTTAGTCACATGTCTTGTTCATACAAATATTTACACATGTTAAGTTTGGTGAAAATAAACACCGTTTTTTTCATTTCTTAGCTATGTTGACTAGGATGTTACTTTAGCTAATATGGTGATAACGATGTAGGCTGTGTGTAGCGGTTTGGCTTGGAAAGGTTTTTCTACCTAGTCATATACTGTACAACCGATGAATTTTGCATTGAAGTCCACAAGCGATGGGACGAGGTGAGAGGAGTAGAGCACATAGATGTGAGAAGGAATATAACATGGCTGTGTGTTTACGTGTGATCAGCGGTGTATTCATTCCACCGATACTGTTGAAAAATGTTTCGCAAACGGAACAAAACGGGGATAAACATGCTTGAATTTGTCCAATAGAAACTCTTGTTTGCAACTGTTGGACTAATGATTACATTCTATATAAGCTAGATGCAGGCAAGAGCATGCAAGGCAGTACTGCCTGGCCATTTGTTACTGTCTGTCACCTCAAATTTGTCTCTCAACCTGTGTGCACCTACGTTATAAACTTTCATTCATAGGCTAGTGTTATGACTGTCCTGTGAGGATCCAAATAGGTCAGATCAGCTTGGCAATGGAAGATTTCAACCAGACCCTCTCTCACCCACAGGAAAGTGTAACAACTATATGTACGAAGTTTCCATGCTTTACATTGTGTATGAAATATCAAACATTATGAAAGTGTTTTGGTTAAGAGCGGGATGTGAAACTATAAGAGGAAATTGTTTTTATAACTTTGTATAAGTAAGTAGTCACCGCCCCCTTGAGTGAGGTCAGAGTGTGTCAGCCTCACAAACTGCCCCTTTTGAAGAACTGTATAAAATGATGGGTTAAGAATTACCATATCAGACCAGAGAGGAGTTGAGCTGCAGCTCACGTCCAAAGTGGTTCGAACTCTGAAATCTCAACACAAGGTAGAGACAATAACGTCACCTCCCGGACAATCACTGGTACGGCTGATTAGCTGTCCTAAGTAAAGTATCTACAAAAGCTCATTTAAGTGGCCCTCCAAGATGGCGTAGCAGTCAGACATCTTGTTGTGTCGTGTCCCTTGTATATATCCTTTTTTTAACATATTTTTCTTCGCATATCTTTAAAAACATTTTGCTAAACCTCAACTTCTAAATACTCTCCTGCAACCCGCCTCACCCAATGTAGCGCGGATCTGCTTTTTTTTCAAAAGTATTTATATTTACTTCGGATCCGGAACCCCTCAACTGAAGCTAGCCAGCTAACTACCAGCTATCAGTCAGCAAACCATTGCTAGCGGTCTTCAGCTAACCGGTCATCAGCTAACCTTTAGCTCGGAAAGCTCTCGCCAGTTCGAAAAACGCGACTCTAACCAGAGCATAACGTACCTATTATTTTTTATCCCCGGATTCCCACCGGATTCCCACCACAAACGGAACATTTTCAGCTGGATCTGCACAACTAGCTAACTAGCTAACCGCAACCCCGGATGATTACTCCTGGATAGCGTTTCCATCCACTTAGCTTGAAGCTAGCCCGGCCAGAGCTCCTGTGCTACCACCGAAGCATACTCCTGGGCTACAATATCCGGACCCACGACCGGTCTATCGATGTAACCGCATGGTTCACTAACTACTTTGCAGACAGAGTTCAGTGTGTCAAATCGGAGGGCATGCTGTCCGGTCCTCTGGCAGTCTCTATGGGGGTGCCACAGGGTTCAATTCTCGGGCCGACTCTTTTCTCTGTATATATCAATGATGTTGCTCTTGCTGCGGGCGATTCCCTGATCCACCTCTACGCAGACGACACCATTCTATATACTTCCGGCCCGTCCTTGGACACTGTGCTATCTAACCTCCAAATGAGCTTCAATGCCATACAACACTCCTTCCGTGGCCTCCAACTGCTCTTAAACGCTAGTAAAACCAAATCCATGCTTTTCAACCGTTCGCTGCCTGCACCCGCACGCCTGACTAGCATCACCACCCTGGATGGTTCCGACCTTGAATATGTGGACATCTATAAGTACCTAGGTGTCTGGCTAGACTGTAAACTCTCCTTCCAGACTCATATCAAACATCTCCAATCGAAAATAAAATGTAGAGTCGGCTTTCTATTCCGCAACAAAGCCTCCTTCACTCACGCCGCCAAACTTACCCTAGTAAAACTGACTATTCTACCGATCCTCGACTTCGGCGATGTCATCTACAAAATTGCTTCCAACACTCTACTCAGCAAACTGGATGCAGTTTATCACAGTGCCATCCGTTTTGTCACTAAAGCACCTTATACCACCCACCACTGCGACCTGTATGCTCTAGTCGGCTGGCCCTCGCTAAATATTCGTCGCCAGACCCACTGGCTCCAGGTCATCTACAAGTCCATGCTAGGTAAAGCTCCGCCTTATCTCAGTTCACTGGTCACGATGGCAACACCCACCCGTAGCACGCGCTCCAGCAGGTGACCAGCTCTCACTGATCATCCCTAAAGCCAACACCTCATTTGGCCGCCTTTTGTTCCAGTTCTCTGCTGCCTGTGACTGGAACGAATTGCAAAAATCGCTGAAGTTGGAGACTTTTATCTCCCTCACCAACTTCAAACATCTGCTATCTGAGCAGCTAACCGATCGCTGCAGCTGTACATAGTCTATCGGTAAATAGCCCACCCATTTTTACCTACCTCATCCCCATACTGTTTTTATTTATTTACTTTTCTGCTCTTTTGTACACCAATATCTCTACCTGTACATGACCATCTGATCATTTATCACTCCAGTGTTAATCTGCAAAATTGTAATTATTCGCCTACCTCCTTATGCCTTTTGCACACAATGTATATAGACTCCACTGAACATTACTGATATACTGAGTGGCAAGTCAAGATATCTGCTGGTTTTATTGGTCTTTTTTTCTACTGTGTTATTGACTTGTTAATTGTTTACTCCATGTGTAACTCTGTGTTGTCTGTTCACACTGCTATGCTTTATCTTGGCCAGGTCGAAGTTGCAAATGAGAACTTGTTCTCAACTAGCCTACCTGGTTAAATAAAGGTGGAAAAAAAAAATTGAACCATTCTACTCCATTCTAATTCTACTCTTCAAACCATCCTACTCTTCTCAAATCACTGTATTCTACTACTCTCATCACCAATGGGAACTGTCGACACGGCTGGCTAGCCTATCTTCCAAGGAGCATCTTCCAGAGTGAACAACAGTAGAAGATTGGGGGGGCCTTTGGGACAATCAGAGCCTTACAAGCATGCTGCGGAAAGGCCTAACACCCTTCCTAAGAAGGCCTGGTTCCGACAGAGATAAATTGCGAACGAAAGCATTCACACGTAAATAAATGTATGACTTCTTACTCCAAACGGGTTCGTGTGCAAAGTATATGATTACTGTGAGAGTAGTTCCTAAAATGTACCAACGATAAGTGTCTCTTTCTCTCTCCATCTCCTTTGTAATAAGCAGCCATATTGTGTCAGTAGCTAGGGACCTGTTTCTAATGTATTAAGTGTGTATGTTTATCCTGTGTTATCATTTAGTTAGCTAGTAAATAAATAATTAAAGCAATTTGTGTAGTACTGAATCATAAGTAAGGCTGGGTTTTTTGCAGATGCAAGGAGGTTACTACGGTTCAGAATGATGATATGATAAGAGGTTATGATTCATTCGTTGACTGTCACCCAATATGCTGTAATAGAAATATGGCCATGCTCATGAAAACAAATCGTCCTCCCTCATCTTAAACAGCACTAACTGCCACTGTACAATAGTATATAATATCCACTCAAGATACAAGACACTGTATACATGTAGCATTTGTAGAGAGAGCAATCCTGAAGAACCGCTAAACGCATATTAATAAACATACTCAAATTAGGCATCTCCCAAGACGCATCGCTAATAGAAATGGGGTCAGACACTTTCCATGTCCCTCTTAAAGATCCTCAGGCAAGCCCAGGGTTACAGCAGCTAACATGTTAGGGCCAGCAGCTAACATGTTAGTCGGGCCAATGGGCAGGCCAGCCGTGAACTAACAGAAAGGAAAGAGACGCAGACTAATGAAACAAATTATCTGCGGTATTTGTTTCAGGGAGAATACATAAATAAGCATGAAAAACAATAATCCTCAACACCGGGCCACACGCAATGATTAAATTAAAAAAACTGCAGAACCAATTATTTCAGCAAGAACAAAAGGCAGCGGTGAAGATGGTTGAAAGGGTAAACAATGGGAAGAACATGGCTGGCTGCATCTGCTCCCGGAGCCCTGCCTGGTGCAATATCACGCTGACATGCTGCGTGCTCAGGCCTAGCATAGGAGGAGCAGTGGAACCTGGGCTGTTTACCTGGCTAATGCCCAGACAGCGGTGGTAGATCACTTTCCTCTATTGCTCTACCTACTGTTGGGAGATCAACAGATGCTTTCAAGGCCAGCTGGGTTCTGATACAGGGAGTCATTAAGCACAATAAAAGCCATCCTGATTTAGACATGTTATTAACTCCTTTATTAGCCTTGGCTTTAACTACTAAAAGGTCATATTTGTGAGCTTCAACAATTCTGGAATTCAAAGGATGCTTAACGATGGATTGGACCAGAGAATGTGTTGAGGCCATAAGGTTCACGCCAACACTACAGTGCGCAGGGCTGTGTTTTAAATAGGTCTTATGTGAGTTGATGCGCGGCCAGACTGTGGTCTTATACAGGAGTCCATGATGAGTATGATTCGGCCCATAAATTCAGAGCAATTCTGATAATGATGCGCTGACAGCAGAGTTCCATTATTCCATTAAGGCGTCTTACAAAACCCTGACACATCTGCACACACACACGGAGGCAGCCCGAGAAACGGCCCCTGGCCAAATCCATCCCGCGCTACACCCAAACCGATAAATAAAGCTCACGTCAGCCACTCTGCATATTTCGGGCTCCTTATGACTCTGCATGCCTTTCCTGACAAAGAAAAACAAATCATCAGGTGGCAAGAAAAAAAAAATACCAAGAACCCAAAAGGTGCAATAATGTTGGCAGGATCATTAGTGGGAGAGAAAAGCACCACTAGCATTCTCTCTCCCAGTCTTTCTCTCTCTCGCTCTCTTTCTCCCGTTCTCTCTCGTCCTCTTTTCTGCTCTCCTCTAATTGTCAGGTTAATTAGGAGGAGTAGCAGCAGCACCCCCCCCCACACACACACACACACACGAGATGAAGGGGCCACGATGACAGGGCCCCTCTGTTACTTCCTATTGCACATTCACACACAGTCCTGACTACAAAAGGGCCACAGAGGCCAAGGCACTTCTGGGCCTTGTTAGACAGGCCCTTGATTGGCTGGTCAGATGAGCAGAGAGCAGGCTTGTCACACATCACACAGCGTCTGCTTTGCTCCTGTAACGTTACTCTGCTCATCTCATTCAGCAGAGCTGAGTGGTTTGATCCGCTTACCCCACCGCCACAGGGGTAAATACAAACACTGAGGAAAATGTCAACAAGACTCTTTGTGATGCTAAAAAGATACATCTGATTAAATATGCTCCCATTTTTCCTGTAGCACCAAACCACAGCCTCTTAGCTTGACAGGAGAACCAGCATTAGTGAAAACACAGCCACACCACTTACCTGATCATCACCAAAACTGGTGCTTTTAAATCTTCACATGAACACTATCAACATGAAACCAGTCCAGAGGAATCAGGCCTAATGTTTTACAATTCCAATTATTATCGTTGCTAGTTTAAATTCAGGAGGCATTCAAGTTGTTGCCAAATTGTTCACAATAAAAACATCTGACATACCACGTTTTCTAATATTCATAATTTGTACAAATAAAGACTTGTTATGGAGAGAAATCAATTTGGAAATAGTTGCTTTATGGGGACAAAAGCTGGGGCTCATGCTGGGGGCTGGTCATAAAGTATTCATGGTTATAATTATACCCCATATTTACTATCATCTTAAATCTTGTGCCTCCAAGCTCGGTTTCCTTTGACACATATTGCTGCTGGTGTGAGTGAAAGGAGGATATTGCCACAGAGTTGTGTGCATTAAAGCCTTGATGCTTTTCAGGAGGGGTAAATCACCATATGAAGCGAGAATAAGGATATTCATGAAAACAAATGACAGCATAATCTCATTGAGGGTGAAACCATAGCACCTCCGTTTCACTCTGTTTCACACTGTCCCCCCAAGGCAAAGAAAAAGCATTGATGGGCTCCTACTGTCCGGTATATATATATATATATATATATATATATATATATATATATATATATATATATATATATATATAGGTAGCTAGTGTGGGGGATTAGTGATAAGGACAAAATCTGGAAAACCTTACCTAATACTCCAAGCCGGTAGTTCACTGTGATGACGATAACATTGCCGTAACTTGCCAAGATGCTGCCGTCAAACATATTCCCAGTGCCCTCCATGTAGGATCCCCCATGGATAAATACCATCACTGGCTTGGGGCTACCGCTTTCACGGATGTCTGCAAGGGGAAGGAAATGATTAAAGGACAAATTAAAATGACAGCTGGAGATGCAATCTAAATTGTGGACGCTTTAGTTTTCTCATAATTTCGGACACATTGACTTAGCTTTGAGACAATTTCTGCTTTGCACGTGATACCGTTCATTTCATACGTGACAAGTATGACATGTTCCTGGTGATTGAAAATTCCATATTAATCTTGTTTTTTGTTTCAGGAAATTTTATGGGCTCTTATTTTTGGGGGGCCAATAAACTGAAATTAAAGAAGCGTAGAGATTAAAACTGACATTTCAATTTAAGCGGCACAGGTGGCTAGTTTTATCAGTAACGTAGAATCTAATAAACAAGATTGAACCTAAATGTTTTAATGATTAACATTCTTCAAGAAAAGTTTTTAATTCAATTTCAGACATCCAACGTTTCCCTTTAACAAAGTGTTACGCTTACTGAACTTTGCATAATGACATCAACTCAATTGATGCCGTCTTTGAGGGAGGACATCTAGTTTGGCCGCTGGGTTTGAATTAAATGGAGGATAAGGAGGGATACTAAAAAATAGGCTTCTGATTACTTTTATATTCCACAAAGGAGACAGACGTTTCATCTTGGGTGCAAAATATCCACATTCATGTTCAATATCTTATCGATGTTTGGTGTCAGGGGACACTTGCAGGAGGTCTCAGAGCTAAGGAAAGTAATTAAATAGTAAAGAAAGTAGGATGGCATCTTCCACAATGCCTTTATGGCAAAACATGAGGCTGTATTTGCAAAATGCAAGCCCATCTCTGTTCTTTTAGTTGATTTTCTTCCTCCCACTCTGTCTTTCTCTTTCCTTCGCTCTCTTTCTTACATTTCCAGTGAAAGCGGGAAGAAAATGCCAGGGCACCTCTAATCCTCACGTCTTCAGTAGGCAATCCATAACTTCTAGAATATTGATGAGGACTGAGCAGCTGCTGAGTGCATGTGTATGCGCGTGTGTGTGTGTGTGCACGCAAAAGCATACGTTTTTGGTGAAAGAAAGAGAGAACAAGAGAGGGGGGAGAGAAATAGGGAAAGAGTGGGAGATACTGTAAAGAGAGAGATCCGGAGGGCAAATCTAAATTATTTTCATAAATTGCGCATCAGAATCCTAACATCTTCCATTCACTTTGATTAATTAATTGAATCACAAAAGAGCAGCTGGATTCACGCAAGTGTGTAAACTAGAGCAGCATTGAGACAGGAGAGTAATACCCGATCTCTCCATATAGTTACAAACATAACAGCAAGGTAAATGATTAAATATGTCAAATAAAACTAGGACTGAAGACTAACTGGAAAGATTGCGTGTCTGTTTGTCTGTCTATGTCAATGCATGGTTTCATGCGTACATGTGAAAGTGAAATATTCATACAGTGCATATGTTGCCCCCCTCTGTCTCTTGTGTGGGTGCCCACAGCAGATTAAAGTGACACACATCTGGTCACAGAGGGTTATGGCTACAGTGTCTGTCAGGATGTCCATTACATCATTCATGTCATTCACAGTCCTTTATGCTGTTTGTTATTGTGTTCACTTCATCTTTGTGAGTGGCAAAAGCAAGTGCACATTCTAAATCCTTTGGAGGGATTCCAGGCTTCTCTGACAGAGGTCAAACCATTTTAAACCTCCATCAATGAGGAATAGATGCCAGGGAATTGTGTGTGCTGGCTTTTGAGAATAGATGGCAATTCAGCCATTTGTTCTAAACTGGGACTACTAATCATAGGGTTGGGTCATGCATCCTACGTGGACACCATGGCATGCTAGGCTAATCCTAGCTGTAGGTAAGGTACAGAGGTAAGTGAGGACAGGTGCATTCCTATACAGGCGCTCACATCACAAAAGACTAGCTATAAAAGCACTGCACTGGATCTCCATCCAATGCCAAATCTGGATGGCCTTGCTAACAAGCTACTGTATAAAGAGAATGTCCCTGTCACAATCCTCCTGAGGACAAAGGTTTCCATCCATTACAAATCCACAGGTGGAGTGGCACCTACAGAGAACTGCACATCTTACATTCCATGACATTGAGGTTCCATGGCAGTGTGTTGTTGTTGTTATTTGATTACATATCTCTGTTGTGGCAATAGGTTAAATGTCAAAAGAGCACCGCCAGTGAGATATCAAGCCGATTGGTCCTTGGGCCATTTCATTCACACATCTCAATGCGTTGGTTTTAACAGCATATTGTCTTCTGTCTTAGAGAGGATTATTAGTCTGGCCTGGATTCTTTATCAAGTGAATACTTGAGAGGCTGGCTGGGATTTCACTGTATATTTGTGTCTCTAATCTTTTGATGTGTGTACTCAGGAAATCGCAAGTTGCTGCAGATCAAAGATAGCTGCCGCATTCCTAGTTTAGTTTTCTGTAATTGGTGCTTATTTCACCAGATTATACAGGAGATGTGCATTATTAAGACTGTGTTCTGTCATTAAGTAGGAAGTTAACTTTCTCACTTTCTCTTTGAATAACTTAATTTGGGGTTATTTGAGTACTTTCTTCAGTCTGTTACTTTTCAGTGAGAAGCCCATTTTAGATTTGTTGATTTAAACATTTGGCCTTGATTCCTAGGTTTGCATAACTGTGCCATAATGTACTTGAATTTGTGTAAAATAGTGATGAAGAGGCCTCGTTAGGAAGGGATTTGTGATCAATATGTTACAGGTCTTTGCCCATAACGATCCAGGAACATCCATACATGTTGCATAGGAAACTTACAGTTTTTTTACAACACAACTGAAGGTGACTTATGTGTTAGGATTGATCAGGGTATCAAATTCCCCAGGGTTGTTATAGTATATTTTATTTTGGAAAAGGAAAAGAGTTGTGAAAAATCATGCAAAAAGGTGTTACGATTTAATTGAAGGGTTAATAGTTACTCTCTTTTAGATGGGATGCAACATGTATTTATTTGTTTACAAAATGTAAAAAGAATTCAAGCAAAAACCTATGTTAGATTATTAACAATTAAGTACTCTGGAATGATGTGCGACATTAAACATACTCTTAAAACATCAAGCAAAAAAGACAAAACACATCCAGCAAAAATTACGGAGAAAAAAAATCTTCACTTTCAAAAAAAGGACAAGAAATGTAAAAAAAAAATCAAAGAGGAAAAATTGGAGGGTTCCTTGTCATGCAAATCAGTTTGGCATCAAAAAATACCTTCATCCTCCGCCCCGTCATTATCACCTAAATCATCATTGTGTTTCTTTGTAAGGGGACCTAGGATCAAGAATGGAGAAGATGGAGGAAACAGATAATACAAGAACACACAAACCTTAAAAACGCTCAAAAGAGAAAGAAATCTTAAGTGATTTTCCCTGTGAAAACTTTTACTGAAAGAGAAAGAATGTAAACAATATCATACACATTTGTGGAGCTTGGTAGCTATGAGATAGTAAGACTTTTGTTACAAAGTACTGTAACAAAACAAAAAGGATCTTCAAAATAGGACCCTTTCTTTCAAAAAGATTCAAGAATGTAAGATAAGTCGTTCCCAGTAAAACAGATAGGGTCCTATAGGGTCACAGCTTTACCTCATGTCATTCTCACCCTCATGTCATTCTCAAGTAAACAGACAAAAGCATAATTGTTATGGATGTTTGTGAGGATGTCTTCTAACATTATGTTCCAATAAGTAGCCCACGTCTGTGAATGTTAATGTGCTAAAAGAGAATACTCCAGATTGAATCATTAGTGGACTCATACTATGTAAATATGTAAAATAGAACCTAAATTAAGTAATTTCATTGTAGGATCACAGAGTGCCAGAATGCAAATGGAAAAAGTTCATGTATTAAGTGGCTCCAAACACACAGAGGTTAATTGCTTAATTCTCCCTCATTGGCAAAATAATAAAGCAGGAAATAGGTCAGACTGCAGCAGAATAAAACCAAGACAGGATTCATTTAGTGAGTAACAGCACAAAGACCGCAGCAATGGACTGTACTATAAACACGACACAGATGGACAAACAGATAGACAGGCACACAGAAAGACAGACGGGGGCACAGAAAGACACACAGGCACACAGAAAGACAGACGGGGGGGCACAGAAAGACAGACGGGGGCACACACAGACACACAAGGTTGACAAAGCGCTAGTCTAGACACATGCGAGCTAGATCAAGCATGTGTAAGCAGAGAGCAGCACATGAAAGAGTGAGATACACAGTATGACCAATGAAAGAAGCCTTCCCACACATCACTCAAACTCATCCTGCTTATGATCATGCTCCTTCATGACAATACAGTACAGGAAAACCAAAACAGGGAAGCAATGAGAGACAGGGATGGGAGGGGGAAATGGAAATGCTCTGTTTTCTGTTCATTCTATTAAAATAGTCCAGTCATTTATATTCCTCATGTCTTGTAGCCAGAACGCTAGAGCAGTAGGCAATGGCATGACACCTCTATAATTTGTAGCAACATTCTGGAGAAGAAAACAGAGGTTATTCAACACTGGAGAGAACATTTGGCGTAAACATCCTGTTTCACCCAGCAGCCATGCTGAGATTGATTTTGTGAGATACATGACAAAAAATGAAAACAGTTAAGAGTAAAGTACACTGTAGCCTACCTTATCGGAACACATCATTAAACCATCACATTCTCATAAGCTAAGGTAAGGCTTATAAAGCAACTGAACGGAGATGCTGGAGCAAGGCACTGCAGTGCCCTGTGACATGACTGTGCATGGCTGTCCCCTATCTGAGGGGATGGTTGGATCATATCAGTCAGGACGGCAACATGACAGCATGCTGTCAGCATCACGTCACTCCTAAACTCCAAGTGACTGAGGGCCAGGCCCTGCACACTGACTTTTCAACCCCTCTGACCCCCTTGGAGTACTGAGCGCCTCAACACTTTTGTGTCGCACCTGGCTCCACTGCACTGATTAGGGAGACTCTGTTTTTCTGTCTTTCCCAGTATTTATTTTCTCTTTCTCCCTTTACCTCAGTCTACCTTTCTCTCCCTCTATTTACTCTGCCTCTCCGTCTGTCTAACTGCCAAACTGTTTTCCTGTGCCGTTGTCTCTGTCCCTCTGTCCCCCCCCCCCCACACACACACACACTGTCTGTCTCACCAGTAATGCTGTCTCCCAGTCAGATGATAAATTGATTTATTACTGCAGCCTAGCTCTTACACACCCCTTCCAAATGAATTTCCATATCCCTCGTTGTGCCGATATTGATTTGTGTTCATCTCTGACTGATAAAGTGCAACTTCACGCTTGAGTACTCTGTAATGCAGAAAAAGAGGTGGGCTGGTGAGGCGTGCAGCAGGCGGCCGACTCCGGGGCTCCTGGCCCTTAACACTTTAATGCACTATGAACCCTGAGGCTCCAACCAGATTAGGTCATTAATGCTTTGAGCTCAATTGATCTCACATTGTGCACATGGGCATCCATATGACACATTCGTCAAGGATCTTAGGCCTATCCAAATGGAAACAAACCAACTCAATCAATCATTGATTTGACCATAAAAACAACGGGCTCTCTAACATACAAAAGCCAATGAATCTGGGGATTAAGTACTGACCTTCGACAGTACTGGCTATAAAACATATTGTTGCATGAACAAATATTTCACATCCTTTGATAAATTACTGAATGTCTATGGTGAAATATAGCCTGTATGGTGAAATATTTCATACAATGCAGTTTGTGCCATAACATTTTGATCAAGAGCAGAATACACAAGAACTTACCTTTCAAATCAAGTCCAACAGCACAACTCATTCCCAGGGGCCGAGTGAGTCATGAGCCTGGTGCCCATGGGACACATGTAGTGCAGTGTACATGGCTATACAGCCAATTACAGGGCGCACAGCTCTGTGGATCTCTTTGATCAATGACTCAGGACCAGGTGGTACTCAGGAACAGGACACTACTGAATACATCCACCCATGTGTTGTGCACTTGATGCAGTGCCATCCTACTCTATTCAAATGTTAGAGGTACATAACAGAGAGAGGCTGGCTCTTTGGCTGACTGACTCACACTCTCAAAGCAGAAACAATAACACAGATGAAAAACAAATGCTCACAGGTGTGGCTGGGGAGGATTTGACTGCATTAACATTCTAAAACAAGATAGTAACCTCAACCTGCACTCATCATTAAAGGGGCAATCAGCAGTTGGTGTATACATTTTTTGACTTATACATTATTGATATGGACCCATTGATTCTTGAAGAATATAACTTGTAAATGCCCCATGGGCTTAGTTCAACTATCGTACCCCATCAGAACCCAAAATATACAGTGCCTTGCGAAAGTATTCGGCCCCCTTGAACTTTGCGACCTTTTGCCACATTTCAGGCTTCAAACATAAAGATATAAAACTGTATTTTTTTGTGAAGAATCAACAACAAGTGGGACACAATCATGAAGTGGAACGACATTTATTGGATATTTCAAACTTTTTTAACAAATCAAAAACTGAAAAATTGGGCATGCAAAATTATTCAGCCCCCTTAAGTTAATACTTTGTAGCGCCACCTTTTGCTGCGATTACAGCTGTAAGTCGCTTGGGGTATGTCTCTATCAGTTATGCACATCGAGAGACTGAAATTTTTTCCCATTCCTCCTTGCAAAACAGCTTGAGCTCAGTGAGGTTGGATGGAGAGCATTTGTGAACAGCAGTTTTCAGTTCTTTCCACAGATTCTCGATTGGATTCAGGTCTGGACTTTGACTTGGCCATTCTAACACCTGGATATGTTTATTTTTGAACCATTCCATTGTAGATCTTGCTTTATGTTTTGGATCATTGTCTTGTTGGAAGACAAATCTCCGTCCCAGTCTCAGGTCTTTTGCAGACTCCATCAGGTTTTCTTCCAGAATGGTCCTGTATTTGGCTCCATCCATCTTCCCATCAATTTTAACCATCTTCCCTGTCCCTGCTGAAGAAAAGCAGGCCCAAACCATGATGCTGCCACCACCATGTTTGACAGTGGGGATGGTGTGTTCAGGGTGATGAGCTGTGTTGCTTTTACACCAAACATAACATTTTGCATTGTTGCCAAAAAATTCAATTTTGGTTTCATCTGACCAGAGCACCTTCTTCCACATGTTTGGTGTGTCTCCCAGGTGGCTTGTGGCAAACTTTAAACAACACTTTTTATGGATATCTTTAAGAAATGGCTTTCTTCTTGCCACTTTTCCATAAAGGCCAGATTTGTGCAATATACAACTGATTGTTGTCCTATGGACAGAGTCTCCCACCTCAGCTGTAGATCTCTGCAGTTCATCCAGAGTGATCATGGGCCTCTTGGCTGCATCTCTGATCAGTCTTCTCCTTGTATGAGCTGAAAGTTTAGAGGGACGGCCAGGTCTTGGTAGATTTGCAGTGGTCTGATACTCCTTCCATTTAAATATTATCGCTTGCACAGTGCTCCTTGGGATGTTTAAAGCTTGGGAAATCTTTTTGTATCCAAATCCGCCTTTAAACTTCTTCACAACACTATCTCGGACCTGCCTGGTGTGTTCCTTGTTCTTCATGATGCTCTCTGCGCTTTTAACGGACCTCTGAGACTATCACAGTGCAGGTGCATTTATACGGAGACTTGATTACACACAGGTGGATTGTATTTATCATCATTAGTCATTTAGGTCAACATTGGATCATTCAGAGATCCTCACTGAACTTCTGGAGAGAGTTTGCTGCACTGAAAGTAAAGGGGCTGAATAATTTTGCACGCCCAATTTTTCAGTTTTTTGATTTGTTAAAAAAAATTGAAATATCCAATAAATGTCGTTCCACTTCATGATTGTGTCCCACTTGTTGTTGATTCTTCACAAAAAAATACAGTTTTATATCTTTATGTTTGAAGCCTGAAATGTGGCAAAAGGTCGCAAAGTTCAAGGGGGCCGAATACTTTCGCAAGGCACTGTAAGCTTGTTTTACTCCAATGTTTGTAAACAAAGTAAATGTAAACACTGTATTGCCTCAAACCATGGTTAAAACTATCATTTTGATATCTGGATGGTCAGTCCTTGCTCTACACTCTACATATTAGGCGTTCAATAAGGGTTTTTCTAAGATCCTCAAAGTTCTTCGAAGAACCTTAATTCTAAGCACTGAAAATATCCCCCAAAAGGTTAATTGAGGAACCTCGTTAGTTGGTGGGCGTTCTTGCAGGAACCTAACTGCCCAACTGAAACATTTGGATTTGAATTTCAAAGGACAGCAGGTGCAGGCACTTAACTGAAAAATGTAAAGGTCTCAATTTAAAGGGAAGGTTTGTCCCTTGTATGATGTAAATTGATATTGTTTTATGGTGATACCGCCTATCTTTTCATATTTGTGCAAATCAAAATTCAATGGATATCAAATCAACAAAGAGGTAAGAATATGTAGGCTATAAGAATATGTTGAAGGCAAGATGTATTGGGTGCAGATGATTGAACTGCTCACTTTTACATCCTTTTCTGCAAGTATACAAAGACGAGGAGGCATACACAAAGGTATGTCGATTGGTATGTTATGCAGATCACATGTATCATCCTCCTCCCTTACCTCTTCAATTAATATCCCATAGGCCTCTACATTATGGACAAGGTATGTGCATGAAAACCATTATCAAAACAGTTCATTCACATTTTCCACAAAAACCAAGGTATGAATACTGTCGTGCATGTTTTGTTAATCATCTGTATAATTTAAAAAAATGTGGATTCACAGACTTCATCTCTGATGAATTTAACAGGAAACCTGTTCGATCACCATGCACTGAAAAATCATTCTGGATATGGATACAGAAAACATCAATACATTAACATCAACACGCCAGAGGATATACCCATTGAACTTGGGGCTCTGCTGGGAGTTTACCTCGTATTTAGATTGTTTTTATTCTGCTTTGCCACTAAAATAACAATAAACACTGAAAACTGAAATATGGTGTTATTGTTATGTATATTATTATTAATAATAATAATAATAATAGGGGAGGGGGGGCAGTTCATCAAATTAACCCCAAAAGGTTCTTCAAGGATCCATTAAAAAGGTTCTTTGAAGAACCCTTTTAAATGGCTATTCGAAGAACTTATAGGGGTTCCCCCACAGTTTCAACTTGAAGAACCTCTAAAGGATACTCCAGGAACTTTTGTTTTTAGCGTGCATACAGTACTCATTGACTTTTTCCACATTTTGTTAAGTTACAGCCTTATTCTAAAATGGATTAAATAAATACAAATCCTCAGCAATCTACACACACTACCCCATAATGACAAAGCGAAAACAGGTTTTTAGAAATACCTTATTTACATAAGTATTCAGCCTTTGCGATCAGACTCGAAATTGAGCTCAGGTGCATCCTGTTTCCATTGATCCTCCTTGAGATGTTTCTACAACTTGATTGGAGTCCACCTGTGGTAAATTCAATTGATTGGACATGATTTGGAAAGGCACACACCTGTCTATATAAGATCCCACAGTTGACGGTGCATGTCGGAGCAAAAACCAAGCCATGAGGTCGAAGGAATTGTCCAATGGTCCCTCAGACAGAGTGCTAGAGTTCCTCTGTGGAGATGGGAGAAACTTCCAGAAGGACAACCATTTCTGCAGCAGTCCACCAATCAGGCCTTTATGGTAGAGTGGCCAGACAGAAGCCACTTCTCCGTAAAAGGCACATGACAGCCCACTTAGATTTTGCCAAAAGGCACCTAAAGACTCTCAGACCATGAGAAACAAGATTCTCTGGTCTGATGAAACCAAGATTTAACAGGATGTTTTTCAGTGGCAGGGACTGGGAGACTAGTCAGGATTGAGGCAAAGATGAACAGAGCAAAGTACAGAGATCCTTGATGAAAACCTGCTCCAGAGGGCTCAGGACCTCAGTCTGGGGCAAAAGTTCACCTTCCAACAGGACAACAACCCTAAGCACACAGCCAAGATAACGCAGGAGTGGCATCGGGACGGGAAGTCTCTGAATGTCCTTGAGTGGCCCAGCGAGAGCCCGGACGTGAACCTGATCGAACATCTCTGGAGTGATTTGAAAATAGGTGTGCAGCAACGCTCCCCATTCAACCTGACAGAGCTTGAGAGGATTTGCAGAGAAGAATGGGTAAAAACTCCCCAAATACAGGTGTGCCAAGCTTGTAGCGTCATGCCCAAGAAGACTCGAGGCTATAATCGCTGCCAAAGGTGCTATAAAGGGTCTGAATATTTATGTAAATGTCATATTTCAGTTTTTTATTTGTAATAAATTAGCACACATTATCTAAAAACCAGTTTTTGCTTTGTCATTATGGGGTACTGTGTGCAGATCGATGCAGATTTTTAAAATACATTTTAGAATAAGGCTGTAACCTAAGGCTGTAACCTAACCAAATGTCAAAAAAGTCATGGTCTGAATACGTTCCTATACTATGAGTTTGAGAGTGCTTATATTTCTCGAGCACCATCCCTCAGCTTTTTAGCGAAAAGCTTTGTTATTGTTTCAACTGCTGATTGCCGCTTTAAGCCAGCTATGCATGCAGCTCTCGAGGCTCTGTAGATGCAAACTATACAGATAGGCAGGGTAGAGAAGACCACGTGACTACTATGTGCTTTGCAGAACACACACAGTATACATCCAGTACAACAGATGACCCTCTCAGCTGGCTGCCTGCCTGCTTATGACAAGGTTTCCCACACGTCTAGGCTAACATGTCGAGCCCAAGGCAACTAACCATGCCATATGGGACTAAAAGCCTCAGCAACCGCCCTGATTTTCCTTCAGTTCCAACCCAGCAGCCTGTCTTTCCTACTGTCTAACTATGCACCCTACTACTGGTCACACCTGCCAGAGAGAGAGAGCATTCTCTACCCTCATAGAAGGGAGACATACTGTACTAAAATGTGTGACGGCTAAAGCACAAGATGAGGGGGAGAGGCTAGGATGAAGCTTTCGTTGACAGGACCGATTACCACAGAACAAGACGCATCTAGAGCACACTCCCATGGAAGTCGAGGCTTATTTTACAACCCGCACTTTCATATACAGTACAGCTTGTAACATATGAGAACTATGTCACCTGTGTCATACAGGACTCAACCCTGTTGCACTCAGCTATTTAACTGGTATTGCACATCATCTCCATCTTTTCTGTTTGCTCTCTTCCATGCTAGTGAGAGAAGAAGGATACTATATCGGCACAGTGAGACCTGACATCAAACATTTCTTTCTTCAAAAATAATTTGTAACCATTCCAGCATGAATATTTCATGATGCTAATTGAATGTGCTTCAGTGTAGAGGTCTGCGCGGGACTGATTTCTTCATCCCGCCCGCACCGCAGCTTTTCATACTGCACCCGCAGCCTTCCATACTGCACCGGTAGCTTTTCACACTGCACCCACGGGTTTTCATACTGCACCCGCAGCTTTTCATACTGCACCCGCAGCCTTTCATTCTGTACCCGCAGCTTTTCATACTGCACCCACAGGTTTTCATACTGCACCCGCAGCTTTTCATACTGCACCCACAGCTTTCCATACTGCACCCGCAGCTTTTCAGACTGCACCCACAGGTTTTCTGTCCAACTCCAACTGCAAGAACTGGTCCCAACCAGCCATGGTCTCAGCAATTTTGTGCCCTATAGGCAATATCAAAATGCTTTTTTTTTGTGCCCTATAGGCGATATCAAAAATAACCTAAGAGATAGCCTGGGTTAAATTGAGATTTTCACGTTGCCCATTATTGCTAGGCTATATGACAATATACTTGACGTATTTGGAAGAAAAGCAGAGTTGGGGAGACTTGCACTTTTGCAAGCTATTTTTATAGCCTACCTTTTAGGAGTGCGACGATTTTCAGACATTTCCTTGGAAATATAACTACCAGTGATTCTACAACAATGCATAGGCAGCCTACTCTATTTCAATGAGACCACATATACAGTATACGCAATTTTCATTATTCTATACGTAAATCCGAGACACTTCATTTAGTATGATATGTTACATTTCGTATGGTATGTATTCATTTGTGGATGTCCATCATCCATTACTTAGCAAATGTTATGTATTACAATGTGTATGATATGTTAGGAATTGCCATTAGTCCAATAGATTAAATTTGCAAAATGTATGATATGTTACAAATTCCAATTTATATTTGCTAACGTTAGCTAGGTGACTAGGTGGTTACTGTTAGCAAGCTGGCTAATGTTAGCTGGATTAGGGTTTAGGGTTAAGGTTAGGAGTTAGGTTAAAAGTTAGTGTTAGGGGAAGAGTTAGCTAAAAAGATTAAGGTTAGAGTTAGGGGGAGGGTTATCTAACATGCTAAGTAGTAAATAAAGTTGGTAATTAGCTCAAATGCTAATGCTAGTTTGTGGTAATGAGATTGGACACAACCTTTGGGTTGCTAGTCATTTGCATTATACTTGTCATATGTAAAACCACTAAATGTAACATATCATAATTTCAGTGTCACGTATTTCCTATGTTATGTCTAGTCTGAGACCAGGCTGATCTCACACACCCAACTAGAATAGGAAAGGTAGGCTACTGAAGGTGAAGCAGTGACAAAGATTAATAATGTGACAAAGATGTGCTTTTACAAAGCAGAAAGATGATGTTTCCAAATAATCTGAGACAAAAAAATATATTTTCATCCCAAAATAATATGTCTGACCGCCCGCAACGTGAAAAATGCTGACCGTGCCGCAATGATCTCTGTCTGGACCCGCAGCCCTCTACTGTGTGTTTTCTCCCCTAATGAATCAATACACATACCTATGCTTTTATGTACCTATATATTCTGATATATTTGAAATGTACTGCACACTCAGTCACTGTGTAATACTGTGTAACATCAGTCACAAATGGTAACAACTGGAGATTCATAAATATTTGATTTCCGTAACATGGCTGACATTCTAACAACTGATGACAAGGGTCTGTGGACCCAGCGAAAAAGGGTCTGATGCTGGGTTTCAAATATCAGTAGTAAATGCCAGCAAAAATGTATTTTCTTGGAATCCCCCCTGGGGAGAGCAGAGAGGACCTGGGGACCCAAATGTCACAGCGCCTTTGGATTGTAAAGGTGCTGCTGCTCATTAGAGCCAGCCACTGACAGGATTTAAAGGCAGGTAACATTGATGTGTGTGTGTGTGTGTGTGTGTGTGTGTGTGTGTGTGTGTGTGTGTGTGTGTGTGTGTGTGTGTGTGTGTGTGTGTGTGTGTGTGTGTGTGTGTGTGTGTGTGTGTGTGTGTGTGTGTGTGTGTGTGTGTGCACGCAGGGGGATTTCATTAGGAGCTGTCAGAATGAGAACAGGGACATAGGAAATGACACACCTCATAATAAGCACCCTTCCTGTTGAGGGGAAGTTGCCTGGAGAGGGGGTCAGCGACACCGCATCCTGCGAGGAGCACATAGCAAGATCAGTGTTTCCCCTATATAAAGTATGTAGAAAAGATAATGGACTTATATATGTTTTAATAAGATCATTTTTGAGAACTGACAATCCCCAACATAAAAACCAGACAGTCAGGGATAATCTAAAATCATGGAGCCCCCATTGATTTTGTTATTATGCTTGAGTCACTCAGATAGCATAAGAACAAGGTATAAGCCATGTGGGAAAGTGTATCACTGCAGCAAATTAGCTTTAAAACTGCAAATTGTCTCTCCGTCCTATGGCAATTGAAGGAAGAATTGAAGGAAATTAGCTTAAAAAGTTTTTTTTTTTTTTCTGTGGAGAAGAGGACGACCTTTGAAATGCGCCATTAGTCACCCACTTTGCCACTGCTGCTGCTGAAAAAAATTCTAGGGGAAACACTGAAAATAAATAATCTCACAGGAGCATGTGCTGTAGCAGCTCTGTTATTGGCCAGCCGAGTGTGGGCATAATCATTCAGGCCTTGACCATTTGATCATGAAGAGTGGCATCTCCATTCGATATAAAGTTAAGTAAGCACAAGGAGAGGATAGACTTGAGTGTGACCAATTTCCCAGCAGAGCAAAATATTGATCCAATTAAAAGTGCAGATACAGATAGTGCTAATTGTACTGGAATCACAAGATGTAGTATTGGCAATGCATGATGATTTTTGATCAATGCTTCACATGTTCCTATAATCATTGATTAGTATGCCCCACTGCGCATAAATTATGTTCTTTCTTGTCAATTTATATGTTCGCTCATTACACATACACACCTTTTTTTGATTTGGAATCAAGTCAGACCATGTTTTTTTATGGTGAAATTCTATGCATCCATTCACTATAAAGTACTCTTAATTTTTATCCTAAATTGCTTGAGGTGTCCTGACTCAACATCTTGTAAAGTTTTAAAATAATATACAGTACCAGTTAAACGTTTGGACACACCTACTTATTCAAGAGTTTTTCTTTATTTTTACTATTTTCTACATTGTAGAATAATAGTGAAGATACCAAAACTAGAAAATAACAAATATGGAATCAAGGAGTAACCAAAAAAGTGTTAAACATATCAAAATATATTTAAGATTTTAGATTCTTCAAAGTAGCCACCCTTTGCCTTGGTGACAGCTTTGCACACTCTTGGCATTACCTTAACCAGATTCACCTGGAATATTTTGCCAACAATCTTGAAGGAGTTCCCACATATGCTGAGCACTTGTTGGCTGCTTTTCCTTCACTCGGTGGTCCAACTCATCCCAAACCATCTCAAATGGGTTGAGGTCGGGTGATTGTGGAGGCCAGGTCATCTGATGCAGTACTCCATCACTCTCCTTCTTGGTCAAATAGCACTTGCACAGCCTGGAGGTGTGTTGGGTCATTGTCCTGTTGAAAAACAAATGATAGTCCCACTAAGCGCAAACCAGATGGGATGGCGTATTGCTGCAGAATGCTGTGGTAGCAATGCTGGTTAAGTGTGCCTTGAATTCTAAATAAATCACTGACAGTGTCAACATCAAAGCACCCCCACACCCTCTCACAAAGACACGGCGGATGGATCCAAAAATCTCAAATTTGGACTCATCAGACCAAAGAACAGATTTCCACTGGTCTAATGTCAATTGCTCTTGTTTGTTGGCCCAATCAAATCTCTTCTTATTATTAGTGTCCTTTTAATAGTGTTTTCTTTGCCTCAATTGAACCATGAAGCCCTGATTCACACAGTCTCCTCTGAACAGTTGATGTTGAGATGTTTCTGTTACTTGAACTCTGTGAAACACTTATTTGGGCTGCAATTTCTGAGGCTGGTCACTCTAATGAACGTATCCTCTGCAGCATAGGTAACCTGGGTCTTCTTTTCCTGTGGCGATCCTCATGTGAGCCAGTTCAGTCATAGGGCTTGATGGTTTTTGCGACTGCACTTGAAGAAACTTTCAAAGTTCTTGAAATGTTCCGTATTTAATGACCTTCATGTCTTAAAGTAATGATGGACTGTTTTTTCTCTTTGCTTATTTGAGCTGTTCTTGCCATAATATGGACTTGGTCTTTTACCAAATAGGGCTGTATTCTGTATACCACCCCTACCTTGTCACAACACAACTGATTGGCTCAAATGCATTAAGAAGGAAAGAAATTCGACAAATTAACTTTTAACAAGGCTTGCCTTTTAATTGAAATTATTTCCAGGGGACTACCTCATGAAGCTGGTTGAGAGAATGCCAAGAGAGTGCAAAGCTGTCATCAAGGCAAAAGGTGGCTACTTTCAAGGATCTCAAATATAAAATGTATTTTGACTAGTTTAACACTTTTTTGGTTAGTACGTGATTTCATATATGTTATTTCATAGTTTTGATGTCTTCACTGTTATTCTACAATGTAGAAAATAGTACAAATAAAGAAAAACCTTTGAATGTGTCCAAACTTTTGACTGGTACTGAATGTATATATTCTTTTTACAAATTATATCGGTATGCATCTGTTTGTCTCACTTTGATACATCAAAAGGACTTGAGAAAATCAAGCGTGGAGATGGCTGTGGTTGAGTTAAATGTCGCCCTGAGGTTGAGCATGTGAAATCTACCATAGATAACGACCAAACAAGGAATCTTGCAGACACTGAGCTAAACAACCTTACGAGGTGCTGCCACACATAAAACAGCCCCCAAGATTCAAATAATTTATTAAACCTAAATATTACTTTCTGGATAATCTGCTTAGGTATTCATTTTGTATCCGTCATTGCCAGGGATGCAGCCTGATCAAATTGGTTTGGTTCCTTTTCTCTCAACTGGGCCTTTTATGTGGCAGCTAAATGGAGATTCTGAGACCGTTCTCTCCTTCTCTCTCTTGCTATCGTTCTGTCCGTCAGTATCTCCCCCTCTGTATTTCAGTTTAGGTCTATCTGTGTCTGTTTATCTGTCTTGGCTTCTTTCACTTTCTCATTCCAGTTTAAGTCTCTGTGGATGCTCAGAGTGATTTAGGAGGGGCTTGTCTTCAAACAACTCCTATCTACCCACATCCTGACACCTGTAGTATACCCCACTCACTAGCCGCACCCCATGGCCCTGACTAAAGGCCAAACCCAACCTGCAGCTAAAAAATGCACCTACTCCTAAACAACATGTTATGATGTTATGCTAGCTGGATGCTCGGTCTCTAGACTCCAGATGAGTTGTACTCTGACAGGAGCTGGACAGCCAATGTTCATCAGGGTTCTAGCCAAGGCTCCCAACACGACACAGATCACGGAGCATGCTTCTGAGGCCAGGCCTCAGCGAGGGGAGGTGAGATGATGAGGAAAGGGAGATGTTCAAAGAGGCCCAGGCACCAGTGGGACAGCAAAACAGGCTAATTTGCCAGTGTATTCTATTTTCAAATCATTTCAATTTCAAAGCACTGCATTACCATGCGGCGGGGATGAAAGAGAGGACTGCAGTGCGTTGCTCAGCTCTGCCATCAACATCCCTCAACCCCAGCCTTCCTCTCCTCTCAAACAGCACGTCAGCAGAATTAGGCATCATTTACCAGCTCCAAAATGAATTCAAACACGTGCTCTTTCTCTCATTTTGCAGTGTGTGCACTGATGCCTTTGATTTGGACCTACAAATTACAAATTTAGCTTTTAATCAATATTTCATCTCTCCCATCTGAGAACCTGCATATATCCCACTCTAACTCACAAAATGCCGATCCTAATGGTTGCAAAGGGAAAACATTTTGGAGTTTGGATATGCTGTATCCTATGAACTGTGTACAGTACTTGGAAAACAATCACAAAAGTAATGCAAAGTTGTTTTTAAAGTTCTGAACGTAACAGTGGGTTATGTAAAAATGATAATCAGTATAGTCACTGATAGGAACTAAAGCTGTGCCCATTACCTTTTGAGAGAGAGGCTTAAAAAGCAGGCAACACAATGACAGAGAGAAGAACAGGTCCACAACATGGAAACTGCCTTGCCTTTGCTATTACTGTAAGGCTGAATAATGGATGGCTCCAACTCCCCTTAATGTTCTCCAGGAGAGGTTTTGTATCTATCATCCCAAGCACCAAGTTCAATCCCGTCTCATCAAAGCTAAATTTAAACTTCGTCATCCACTTAAAAAGAACGGCACTTTTCGGAGGGTGAGAAGATGAATAACAGTGGAACGAAGGTTAAAAGTGAACGATGCATCTTGCCAGGGAGACAAGAGCATTAGTAAACCAAAGCAACAACACCCCAAGGTACATTTTATGTCAATTTCTCCTGCTTGTTTAGAACCCCCCCCCCCCAAAATAAAAAATATTTTAAAAATGAACATGCAAAAATTGAAATAGAGCAGCAATATCTAAAGAGCGATAAGATGAAGAGATTTTCCTTATGACAAAAAATAATCATGTTGATTTTGGATTTCCTCCAATGTTCTTCTTATCTCCGCTCTCTGCTACTGTTTGTGTTTCTCAGTGAAATGTAGTACAAAACCACAACAACAACAATCCCCTGACGGTCTACTATACAACAATAGATTGGCACAGAGGAGAAGCATTCGCTGTCAAAGCTCACTTGCAAAGAATGGAACACAATTGAGAAATAAAGCAGTATGCTAATTAATCATCAAAGCATTGTTTTCCTGCAGTTTTACCCTCACAAGGAGGATGCCGATTTCCATTAACAATCCCCCATCTACTAACTACTCTATGAGTCTACCCATTAAACTGCAAACCTTCTCTTTCATCTAACCAAGACCAAGTTGATTCAGTTATGAAAAGTTTAAAAAGTGGGAAGGAATCTTTGCCGAACTTATCACTGTTACAACTAGCCCTAAGCCTATTTCTCTGTATCTCCTAGTGTAGACCTATGGTAAGGTATCAGAAGAATGTTACTGCAAGGCAATAATCTTTGCCAAACTACCACTGTCACAACTTTCTCTGAGTATCCCCTGGTGTCCACCTATGGTCAGAATGTTAGTGCACGGCATAATGCTGAATCAATATCCTCCATTTTCAGATCACTCAATTACATCAGCAGCACCCAAGCCTGGCTAATTGATCTCCTCCTTCCCTGTTTTCAAGTTAATGAGCACATCTCAGCAGCATTGCATCCGGACTGAACAACAAGGCCACTCATTTGGCCAGCCTGGTACACTATTGGCTGGCTCCACCGATCGGCTGAATGGGGAAACATTGCAAAACTACATCACAATTAATCATCTTCGATTTCTAATTAAATGTACGAAAAGGGAACAGTCTGATTATATAGGGGCAACCAATTACACTGAACAACAAATGCAACATGTAAAGTGTTGGTCCCATGTTTCATGAGCTGAAATACAAGAACCCAGAAATGTTCCACACGCACAAAAAGCTTATTTCACTCAAATGTTGTGCACACATTTGTTTACATCCCTGTTAGTGAGCCTTTCTTCTTTACCAGGATAATCCATCTACCTGAAAAGTGTGGCATATCAAGAAGCTGATTAAACAGCATGATCATTACACAAGTGCACCTTGTGATGGGTACAATAAAGGCCACAAGTTTTGAGGGAGCGTGCAATTGGCATGTTGACTGCAGGAATGTCGACTGTTGCCAGAGATTTGAATGTTAATTTCTCTACCAAAAGCCATCTCCAAGGTTGTTTTTTTAGAATTTGGCAGTATGTCCAACCGGCCTCACAACCGTAGACCACGTGTATGGCGTTGTGTGGGCTAGCGGTTTGCTGATGTCAACGTTGTGAACAGAGTGCCCAATGGTGGCGGCGGGGTTATGATATAGGCAGGCATAAGCGAACACAATTGCATTTATTCAATGGTAATTTGAATGCACAGAGATACCGTGATGAGATCCTGATGTCCCATTGTGAGGGGGGCTGATCTTTAAACCCAGTCATGTGAAATCCATATATTATTTCACTGGACTGATTTCCTTATATGAACTGTAACTCAGTAAAATCTTTGAAATTGTTGCATGTTGCGTTTTTTGTTGTTGTATATTTAGATATATATATACAGTGCCTTGCGTAAGTATTCGGCCACCTTGGACTTTGCGAACTTTTGCCACATTTCAGGCTTCAAACATAAAGATATAAAACTGTATTTTTTTGTGAAGAATCAACAACAAGTGGGACACAATCATGAAGTGGAACGACATTTATTGGATATTTCAAACTTTTTTAACAAATCCACTTCATGATTGTGTCCCACTTGTTGTTGATTCTTCACAAAAAAATACAGTTTTATATCTTTATGTTTGAAGCCTGAAATGTGGCAAAAGGTCGCAAAGTTCAAGGGGGCCGAATACTTTCGCAAGGCACTGTATACAGGCTACCTGGGGCGGCAGGTAGCCTAGTGGTTAGAATCTACCTGGGGCGGCAGGTAGCCTAGTGGTTAGAGCGTTGGACTAACCGAAAGGTTGCAAGATTGAATTCCCTAGCTGACAAGGTAAAAATCTGTCGTTCTGCCCCTGAACGAGCGTTGAACTAACCGAAAAGTTGCAAGATCGAATCCCCTAGCTGACACGGTAAAAATTTGTCGTTCTGCCCCTGAACAAGGCAGTTAACCCTCTGCTCCTAGGCCGTCATTGAAAATAAGAATTTGTTCTTAACTGACTTACCTAGTTAAATAAAGGTTAAATAAAAGAATATAAACCCTGGATTGCTGATGCTATGCTTTGGCCATTTATAATAGCCTAGTTCTCTTTACCGGTCGGCCATATTGGCACTCCCCAGTAGGAGTAGTCCTCCATAGGAGTGAATGGAGTTCTACACTATTTCAATTAAATGTTTCAAGGACAGAATTACATGTATTTAAGTATTTTGGGTTTTTGTAGTGGACACAGTAACATTATTAATCTCCCAGAAATTACACTTTAAAGAAGATGTAATGTAAATTATTTGGAAATCATCTCTTAGATTGAGCCATGGTTGTATAGTATCAGTTTTGGCAGATCACCTTAGTAACATGTGTCTGACAGTTCAACGTGACTCACAGTTGACGATGCTACAACACTGCAACGGTCATGTCTGGCTGTAGAACATGCATCAAAGTGCATTCCGTATACTGTACGTGTATCTAGGAAATCAAAGCCTGGAATGATATAATAAGTTATCCCCATAGGGAGTCTTTTCAGAAGTTTGGGGTTATATTTTACGAGGGATTAATGGATGGGGTTTGTAGAGTGCTTCATGCTAGCAATGACATCTGCATAGAAATATTGCACGGTGAATCAAGATCTTTTCAGCTGCAGGAAGAGTGTGTCCTTCTTATCAGATCTCCACATGGAGGGCACACTGGTAAAAATAGCTATGACACTGAGCCGCTTAACAGCTCCAAATTCATTTAAAATCCATTTATTGTTTGCCATTAAACTGTACAAATATGTACCAGGGCAACCCTGCACAGACAAACCTTACTCTGTGGAGAGTGATAAAGGAGTTGGCATGAAAACAGACGAGGGGGGTGAAAGAGATACAGGAACACAGAGGCAGAGCTACACTGGGATAGCGGATCAAAATGTGAACAAGCGAGAAAGAGAGATAGAGACAGAGACAGTGAGGCAGAGGAGTGGTGAAAGGGGGTAAAAATGCAAGGTGGGTCCTACCATAAATGTTATTTTAAACGCTGAGAACCCTGTGTACTCTTTGGAGAATTATCAGGGTAAATGCCCACATATCACTAATCCAGGGAGGGGTAATGAACTAGTAAATTAGTCTCAGAAAGCTTTAATTAGTATCAAAGTATGAAACCGTGTACCTGACCCATTAATCTGCTATCCCCC
This sequence comes from Oncorhynchus tshawytscha, assembly GCF_018296145.1. Classification (NCBI taxonomy): domain Eukaryota; kingdom Metazoa; phylum Chordata; class Actinopteri; order Salmoniformes; family Salmonidae; genus Oncorhynchus; species Oncorhynchus tshawytscha. Next base: position 60,927,322 of record NC_056433.1, on the reverse strand, counting down.
TCTCCCTTTCTGATGACTTGAAAAGCACAGGTCAATAAAAGACAAAAGGAAAATGGATATGGATTTTCTGACGCAAGTGACCAACTGAGATGATTAAGTAGTTCATCACACAAAAATATAGAATTCTTCCCACGGAGGCATCGACCTGTCCTATAGATACATTAAAAGGCTGGCAGGAAATCGTTGAGCATACGGTCGGCTATGGATCGCACAGAAGACGGCAGCCAATGATCACCTCTCTGTGTGCGTTGCAATGCGCTGGAGAACAACCCACTTCCAGTCCTACCCAGCACAGAACAAGTGCGGGTTAGGAAAGCACAAGAACATTGCAGTGACATAAACCAACTGAAAATGATGACCTACAGTATCTATCATAGCTGGGACAATAAACAGAAGATTATCGACACCGACCATACCGATCACTTATCGAGAGGCATTTTGCTGATATCGTTCATTACGATAAGTAGCCTATACTAGAGAAATGTGAAGTTTGAAATGAAATACGTTTGCTAATATGGGTGATAGTTGATGGCTACAACCATTAAACTAATAGTTTAAAGGATACTTTTTTTAACTGTGTTGCACATTTATGTGATAAACGTGTCATTCTATGTATCGTTATCGCCTCAATTCAGGCAATTTATTGAGATATGGATTGCTGTCTATGTGGCCCAGCTCTACTATCTATGACCACAATAGCTGTGTAAACTAAAAGCTATATTTCACAATAAAGTAGGAAGAGGGGCTGTAGATTAGCCATTTCAAACTGTATTTGTAGTTGCATAGCAGATAGCTTGACAAGCAGGGGTTTATTCTGGTCTTCTCCCTGCGAAGGAGAATCAAACTGACTACAGACTCCCCATAGACATGCCCACAGAGAAGAGATGGGATGACAGAACATTCCTCTGAAGAAATACAAAGATAGGAAGTTATTTGTAGGTTCCTCTACTTTAACAAACAGGAAAACAAGTAAAGCTAAGAGTATATCTTACAACATGTAGAGCCAGTTTAACCCTAACAGTCTGTGCCGTTTTAAATTGGCAGCCCAGCCTAGTAGAGGAAGAGTGAGGGAGGGAGGAGTCGATGGGCAGAGAGAGGAGAGCAGATAGTGATACAGATAGAGATACATATAGTGCCTTTGGAAAGTATTCAGACATCTTGACTTTTTCCACATTTAGGTAGGTTACAGCCTTATTCTAAAATGTATTAAATAGTTTTTTTCCCTATATCAATCTACACACACTACCCCATAATGACAAATCCAAAACAGGATTTTAGAATTTTTGCAAATGTATAAAAAATAAAAAACTGAAATAATAAAACATTTATTTAAGTATTCAGACCCTTTACTCAGTACTTTGTTGAAGCACCTTTGGCAGCACCTTTGGCAGAGATTACAGAGTCTTCTTGGGTATGACGCTACAAGCTTGGCACACCTGTTATGGGGAAGTTCTCCCATTCTTCTTGGCAGATCCTCTCAAGCTCTGTAAGATTGGATGGGGAGCATTGCTGAACAGCTATTTTCAGGTCTCTCCAGAGATGTTTGATCGGGTTCGAGTCCGGGCTCTGGCTGGGCCACTCAAGGACATTCAGAATCTTGTCTGTGTGCTTAGGGTCGGTTTCCTGTTGGAAGGTGAACCTTCACCCCAGTCTGAGGTCCTGAGCGCTAGGGAGTAGGTTTTCATCAAGGATCTCTCTGTACGTTGCTCTGTTCATCTTTCCCTCATTTTTGACTAGTCTCCCAGTCCATGCCACTGAAAAACACCCCACAGCATGATGCTGCCACCACCATGCTTCTCCATAGGGATAATGCCAGGTTTCCTCTAGAAGTGACGATTGGCATTCCAGCCAAAGAGTTCAATCTTGGTTTCATCAGACGAGATAATCTTGTTTCTCATGGTCTGAGAGTCTTTAGGTGCCTTTTGGCTAACTCCAAGCGGGCCGTCATGTGCCTTTTCCGGAGGAGTGGTTTCTGTCTGGCCACTCTACCATAAAGGCCTGATTGGTGGAGCACTGTTGTACTTATGGAAGGTTCTCCCATCTCCACAGAGGAACTCTAGAACTCTGTCTGAGTTACCATCGGCTTCTTGGTCACCTCCCTGACCAAGGCCCTTCTACCCCGATTACTCAGTTTGGCCGGGCGGCCAGCTCTAGAAGGAGTCTTGGTGGTTCCAAACTTCTTCCATTTAAGAATGATGGAGGCCACTGTGTTCTTGATGACCTTCAATGCTGCAGAATTTTTTGGGTACCCTTTCCCAGATCTGTGCCCCGATACAAACCTGTCTCAGAGCTCCACGGACAATTCCTTTGACTTCATGGCTTGGTTTTTGCTCTGACATGCACTGTCAACTGTGAGAACTTATATTGACAGGTGTGTGTTCCAAATCATGTCCAATTAATTGAATTTACCACATGTGGACTCCAATCAAGTTGCAGAAACATCTCAAGGATGATCAATGGAAACAGGATGCACCTAAGCTCAATTTCAAGTTTCATAGCAAAGGGTCTGAATACTTATGTAAATCAAGTATTTCTGTTTCTATTTTTGTTTTACATTTGCAAAACATTCTAAAAACCTGTTTTTGCTTTTTTATTATGGGTTATTGTGTGTATACTGCTGAGTTTTTTACATTTTTAAAATCCATTTTAGAATCCGGCTGTAACGTAACAAAATATGGAAAAAGTCAAGGGGTCTGAATACTTTCCGAATGCACAGTACCCAGTAGGACTGGACGGCACCATGCTTAGTAGACTTATACACTTATCTCATCTCAGTCCATTAAAGGTGTCATTGGGCAGAAAGTGTCAGATAAAGATGGAGTGAAACAGTGAAAGAATACCATGCTATTGTTTAAGGAGAGTGCACAACAACAAAAAACTCTCTGCTGTCACTGTGCTTATTTTTGTTCTCTTGTCTATCTGCCTGTCTGTCTCAGCACATTCTCTGCTGTTACTTTGCTTCTTTTTGTTCTCTTGTCTATCTGCCTGTCTGTCTCAGCACATTCTCTGCTGTTACTTTGCTTCTTTTTGTTCTCTTGTTTATCTGCCTGTCTGTCTCATCACATTCTCTGCTGTCACTGTGCTTCTTCTTGTTCTCTTGTCTATCTGCCTGTCTATATGTCTCAGCCCCTTCTCTGCTGTCACTGTGCTTCTTCTTGTTCTCTTGTTTATCTGCCTGTCTATCTGTCTCAGCCCCTTCTCTCCTGTCACTGTGCTTCTTCTTGTTCTCTTGTCTATCTGTCTATCTGTCTCAGCACATTCTCTGCTGTCACTGTGCTTCTTCTTGTTCTCTTGTCTATCTGTCTATCTGTCTCAGCACATTCTCTGCTGTCACTGTGCTTCTTCGTGTTCTCTTGTCTATCTGTCTCAGCCCCTTCTCTGCTGTCACTGTGCTTCTTCTTGTTCTCTTGTCTATCTGTCTCAGCCCCTTCTCTGCTTTCACTGTGCTTCTTCTTGTTCTCTTGTCTATCTGTCTATCTGTCTCAGCACATTCTCTGCTGTCACTGTGCTTCTTCTTGTTCTCTTGTCTATCTGTCTCAGCCCCTTCTCTGCTGTTACTGTGCTTCTTCTTGTTCTCTTGTCTATCTGCCTGTCCATCTGTCTCAGCCCCTTCTCTGCTGTTACTGTGCTTCTTCTTGTTCTCTTGTCTCTCTGCCTTATACAGTACGTTATAAAGTCCATGCTACTGACTTAGGCTATATTGCAAATGAGTGTCTGTCATATGTGTTCCCTTGCAACACCTACAATTAAGTGTTAATTAGTATTACAAGGCTGCAGACTAACATTTTCCTCTGGTATCACTAACCTTTACATTTGGTGGCATCGGCCCATGATTTGGTCAGACCTAAATCATGAGTAATCATCTTATAAAGTAATGAATAGTGCTTTATTAAGAAGTATAATAAAAAATACTTTTGAGGTATTCAATAAATACGTTGTTTGATCCAAGCAGGAATGCATGTTTCAAGATATATTTATGTGCAACCTAATCCTGTGATTGTCATGAATTATGGGTTGACAAATAGACTAGTTGCTATTATTTACTGTCAAAATAGAATTCCAGAATTATTAGAATTTTTTAATAGAGATTAATTACATCTTTATGTGCACTAGGGCTGGCTTCATTTAGTTGACTGGTTGATTGTTTTGGTCATTGTTGATCGACTGAGATTTTATTTAAGTCAAGCAGTCGCTAATAGTAAAAAAAAAAAAATCATGGCACAAGAAACACCGGTCTGATTCGCGCCTGGACTAATCCATTGCGGAAGCCGTGGGATGGCACAGTCCATCACTCTGTAAGACAGGCATCGACAACGTAAGACACGCGCACTGCAAGGGTATTTGTCTTGGCACACCAAGCAATATAATACAATTTAGAAAATAAGTGAAATTGCATTAGTTTGAAATTGCATTGGTTTTCGATAAATGGGTACTACTTTGGACCTGACACCATTTGTGAGAGTATTCCTTAGGCCTACAGTATGTGTGAAGATGAAGTGTCTTGGCTCTTGAGTTTAATTTAAAATGTTGAGTCAAGAAGAATGGGAGTCTGGCTCAGACACACAAGGCCCGTCTCTCTCCAGAATGCGTTCTCTCACGTCACATTGTGTGCATTCATTGTTTCATAACTTAATTCTGTGAATTGTTTGCCCTTTGACTGTTAGTGTCTATCAATTCCCCATTACATTTTGTATATCACCAGTAGTACATTTACCGCTAATCCTCATTATTTCTAATCTATAATATTTGTTTGGTTACAGCAAACTCGGTTTATGCATTCAATATTTTATTATTATTACAGTCGTTACAGAGTGGACACATTGTTTGCAGAGCTTACGACCTATGCTACATGTGTTAGAAATAAGTTTTGGTTTATTTCATTCCTTTTTCGTGTTTTGTCCATTTATTCATTGTCTTTTATAAGGACACAAACCTGATTACGCATAGAAGTAGGCCTAGGCTAGCCTCCTGAGTGGCGCAGCGGTCTAAGGCACTGCATCGCAGTGCTAGAGGCGTCACTACAGACCCGGGTTGATCTCAGGATGGTTCGCAGCCGGCCACGACCGGGAGACCCATGAGGCGGAGCACAATTGGACCAGCATCATCCGGGTTAGAGGAGGATTTGGCTGGCTGGGATGTCCTTGTCCCATCGCGCTCTAGCGACTCCCTGTGGCGGGCCGGGCGCATGCACGCTGACTTCGGTCACCAGCTTCCGGGCTAAGTGAGCAGGGTGTCAAGAAGCAGTACAGCTTGACGAGGTCGCGTTTCGGAGGACCCATGGCTCTCGACCTTTGCCTCTTCCAAGTCCATACAGGAGTGGGACAAAACACAAAAAAATAATAACAATAAAAATAAACAAATAAAAGAGGTAGGTCTAGGGTACCTGGCCTGCGCACAAATGTCTAAATGTGCCCATTCGGGGATGTCTGATAGTATTTCTGATTGTCTTAGCTCTCCATTACTAATGATCAGTGGAGCTTTTAATGGGATCGGTGTCCCCCCGCGGGACGGTTGAGCTAACGTGCGCTAATGTGATTAGCATGATGTTGTAAGTAACAAGAACATTTCCCAGGACATAGACATCTCTTATATGGGCAGAAAGCTTACTTTATTGTCAATATAACTGCACTGTCCAATTTACAGTAGCTATTACAGTGAAAGAATACCATGCTATTGTTTGAGGAGAGTGCACAACAACAAAAAACTTTTAGCACGGCAAATGGTTTGATACATTCACCTTTGAAGGTAAATAATGTACTTACATTCAGTAATCTTGCTCTGATTTGTTATCCTGAGGGTCCCAGAGATAAAATGTAGCATAATTTTATTTCATAAAATCAATTTGTATATTCAAATGTAGGAACTGGGTTCTACAGTTTGAACCCCTGCTGTGTCTTTTCTGTAGGGAAACTAAATATCCATTATTTATGACATTCCTGGGAGTGTGTAAATCATTTTTTTTATTACCATATAATTTTTGTATTTTCTCTATAGTTATGTACTTGAAAATGTATCAATTTACCAATTCGGTACACTTGGAAAGACTTGATTCAACATTTTGAACAGTAATGCAATGGTTAATTGGATCAGTCTAAAATGTTGTACATACACTGTTGCCATCTAGTAGCCAAAATTGAAATTGAGCCTATACTCCTATGTGATATAATGGCCTTTCTCTTGCATTATACAAATGAATGAATACATTTCTTTATAGAAAATGTTTTTTTCTTTGTATTCTCTTTTACCAGATCTAAAATATTTAAAAAGGGTTTGATCCGTAATTTTTCCTTCACCTCAAACTGCAAGTTAACAAAGTCTGTTTTTACATGTTACATGTTTTTAATGACAATAGTTCCTCAATGCATTTGAAAATGATTTCCAGCTCTCTCCCTTTTGTTAACCACAAGCCTCGGTGTGAAAGCAAAAAATGTCATTCTCTGATCCAGTGGAAACATTGTAAAATAACGGATGACTTCTTATCCCTTACAGCTGTGTGCTGTGTCTGTCCAGAGCACTGGCGTGAGGGCCAGGAACAGTTGATACAATATTGCAAGTTTGCTACTGCAATCTTCTGCTCCTAGCCTGACCCAGTTAATAGTTGATACAATGTTTCAATTTGTTGCAGACAGGCGGAGTAGAGAGATGAATGCGATTGAAGAATTAACAAACTGCCACTTGTATGTCCTAATTATTTAATCAACAGGGAGCTTAAAGTATTAGACAAGTTCAGTGCATAGTCAATTTTATTAAAACACATAGGGTGTGTCTATACAGTATATGGAAAAATACATGTTTAAAAATGTTGACCAATCGTTTAGGGGAAAGAACAGACGACTCTTGGGTCGACCAATTTTTATATTATATATATTTTTTATTTTCGAGACAGCCCTAATTTTATAGCCTAATTACTTTAGGGTTCAACACTTTAGGAAGTGGAATCTCAAAACGCATTAACTAGATTGCTAACGGCAGGTAACAGGTACCCTCGTGGTTGGGCCAGTAACCGAAAGGTTGCTGGATCCAATCCTGAGCTGACAAGGTAAAAATATTTTGTTCTGCAGTTAATCCACTGTTCCCCGGGCGCCGAAGACGTGGATGTCGATTATGGCAGCTCCCCGCACCTCTCTGATTCAGAGGGGTTGGGTTAAATGCAGAAGACACATTTCAGTTGAATGCATTCAGTTCTACAACTGACTAGGTATCCCCCTTTCCCTAAATATAATACCCACTGTGAGCCATGTATTCATCCAACCGTACATTTCATGTTCTAAAAAACGTTGTAGTTGTAGGTCAGGCTACTACCCCATGAGGCCTGAAGGCCAATGGCTGGTGCGCATTTCCCGTGCGCACCTCTCCATATCTCAAAGCTATATCAAATATCTTGATTGTAAACCTTGCTGCTATTGAGCTGAATATTTTGAGTTGAGACTAAAACGTACACCTACAGAAAGCTGCTACCCTCAGTTCGACAAGTTATATGATCAGAATGCATTTTTCTCTTGAACGCATGGGGGGAGAGTGGTTTGCTCATCACAGCAGCAGGCCCCAGCGAGGGCACAGGGGCAGGGCAGACACTCTTATTACAGGAATCATGAGGATAATGCACTTTACTGTTTGACCAAATCATGGTTTTAGCCATACAAAAAAAGTATGTTTTGAGTGATGTGACAATGTAGAATTTGCTCGTTCTACATCTTTAGGCACACATTCCATTTTTTACGAGCCATGATCTTGGCTGTCTATCTGATGACAAAGTTGGAGCAGGTATCTTTGCTGATGACGCATTTGACTTTGAATGTGAGTTTCCGTGAGCTCAGCCTATCAGAAAACCGGGCTGGCCATTGCCCACTGATCAGCCAAAGGCTCATTATAGATTAGTATAACAGAGAAACAGCATAAAAATCGTCACCTTTTCCATTGTTTTATTTTATATAAAAAATATATTTTTTGTGTGTCAATTTCTACCATCCCACTCAACCAAAAAATGGTCCAGCCCATCTGGCATTTGCCAGAATTGCCAGATGGCCAATCCGCCCCTGCTGGTATATTTTATCCCCCTGCGATTTCAAACATTCATTATTTTCATACCTCCTACTCAGTGCTACAGGTAAGTGCTGAGTTGCCATGGCATCCTCTTGCTTCAGCCCCCACACTTTGGTGTTCTCATTATGTTTCTGCACCAGGACAGAGAAGAACCAGCAGATGGACAGTTCTTTCACTGATCTGTCCATCTGTTGTGGGTTTGTGGACAAGTGTATGCGTGGACAAGGATCTCCTTCATAGTAAAAGCATTGCATGAATCTATCATCGTGTTTACAGGTCCGCGAAAAAATTGCCTTTTATCAACATTTCATGCAATTCTATGTCATTTTACATATTAGCCAAATATTTTTTTATACCACACACATTACCAAAATTACAGGCTAAGATTGGACAGAGAGATAGGCCTGTGTTCAGCTTATCATTATTATTTCTCTAATACCAAATCAGTGTGTCTTATTTGCAATGAAACTGTCCCTGTTTGCTAATAATACATTCTAAGACGTCATTAGGAATCTGAGCATGGTACTTTTAAAAGTTAGGGCTGCTTTCCAACCCAGACAGAGTAGGCCTACCAACATAGAAAAATGTCAGCTTTAACTGCTGGCAACTTTTCTTCCATTGCTTAACCCAACGAGAAGGTCACAAGTGTTTCCCCAAAAGAAGTCTGGGTTTAACATCTTCTATTGTACAGAAAGTGAATAGCTTAATCAATCGATAGTGACAGAATTAGATTACTTCCCAAGCAAAGTACATTTTTTGTCTCCTCGGCTATAGAAGATTGTAGCTCAGTTTCTGAATGTCAATGAAACAAAACAATATACAGTGCATTCGGAAAGTATTCAGACCCCTCGACTTTTTCCACATTTTGTTACGTTACAGTCTTATTCTAAAATGGACTCTTCATCAATCGACACACAATACCCCATAATGACAAAGTGAAAACAGGTTTTCAGAAATGTTTTGCTCATTTATTTAAATAAAAAACAGAAATGCCTTAGTTACATAAGAATTCAGTCCCTTTGCTATGAGACTCGAAACTGTGCTCAGGTGCATCCTGTTTGCATCCTGTTTCCATTGATCATCCTTGAGAATATTTTACAACTTGATTGGAGTCCACCTGCGGTAAATTCAATTGATTAGACGTGATTTGGAAAGGCGCACACCTGCCTATATAAAATATCCCACAGTTGTCAGTGCATGTCAGAGCAAAAACCAAGCCATGAGGTCTACATAATTTTCAGACAGAATTGTGTCGAGGCACGGATCTGGGGAAGGGTACCAAAACATTTCTGCAGCATTGAAGGTGTCCCAACAACAGGAGGCTGCTAAGGAGATAATGGTTCATAATAAAGGTTGGAATGGCGCACATGGAAACCATGTGCTTGATGTATTTGATGCCATTCTACCCATTCCTCTCCTGTCATTAATACAAGCCAGTTCTCCCCAAATCAGGTACCACCAACCTCCTGTGCCAACAACACAGTGGCCTCCATCATTCTTAAATGGAAGAAGCTTGTAACCACCAATACTCTTTCTAGAGCTGAGCAAACTGAGCAATCAGGGGAGAAGGGCCTTGGTCAGGGAGGTGACCAAGAACACGATGGTCACTCTGACAGAGCTCCAGAGTTCCTCTGTGGAGATGGAAGATCCTTCCAGAAGGACAACAGCACCAATCAGGCCTTTATGGTAGAGTGGCCAGACAGACACCACTCCTCAGTAAAAGGCACATTGAGGCTCCCGAGTGGCACAGCGGTCTAAGGCACTGCATCTCAGTGCTTGAGTCGTCACTACAGACACCCTGATTCGATTCCAGGCTGTATCATAACCGGCCATGATTGGGAGTCCAATAGGGCGGCTCATAATTGGCCTAGCATCATCCGGGTTTGGCCGGTGTAGGCCGTCATTGTAAATAATAATTTGTTCTTAACTGACTTACTTGCCTAGTTAAATAAAAAAATAAAAAAATGATGCCTACTCGAATTTGCCTACTTTCAATAGCATGCGTGGTCCATTCCCAATCGATGTGCCGCTGCTGCTTTAAGTTTCAGCACCACGATGTACATTACTCGAATACGGCTTATTGTGAGGTCAATAACGCTGATAAATAAATCATGGGAAAGAAACATTATTTTTAATCAAATCAATTATAGTAGTAGCAAGCTATCAAAGTTGACCTCCGGTCCTCCTTCTCATCTTCGGGCTATCCTCCTTAAACTGAATAGAACATAGGCTATAGGCTAGTCCGCATGCACCATTTTTTGGACTAGGCCCAATAAAACAAATAATCGAAAGAAGCCTTTGACTCTCCTCCTGAATTGCCACCATAGGCCTACACAGCACAGTGAGTGGTTAGACAGCACACAAAAACGTTTTGATTAGCAAGAGCAGAGCAGGCCGAGGCTCAGGGTGAGAATATCCACTGCAGTGTGTAATGCAGCTTAGTTTTATTTACACCATCCCAGCAGCTATCTTCGAAATATAACTTTGCTCTGTGCTTCTCCAAGAATGCACTTTGTAGCCTATAGGCTATAGATTACACTAAATAGCCTGTAGGCGCACTTGATACTGCACGCCCAACGGAGAATCAGAGATGAGGGGCAGCATCCGGCACATCGATATACAGCCTAATAAGTAACTAATTCTAAAACACTGAGAAATATTGAAATTTTGTCAATTACAAATGACATGACCCTCACCTGTACTAGATTGACTGAAATTGAAAAAGCAAGACCCTCCCCCATTGTCATCCAGGTAACTATTCTGCAAATTTCAATCCATCCCTGAAGAGAAAGCTGGGAATAAGAGACGGCAGAGAGGAGAAAATGAGAGGAGAGAAATTAGAGGAAGAGGAGTATGAAGGCAGAAGGGACAAAAGGAATAAGGAGAAGAGAAGGAAAAAGGGTTATTCCTTTCCTGCATTAGGAGGGGAAGGGGGGTTTCCTGTAAGAGCCTGTCCCGTCCCGTCCTGCCAGCTTGCCAGCCAGCTCACATGTCTATCCATGCATCAAGCAAACCACTGCTGACAGCCTACAATCCCCTTGCATTCCCAAACAGGCTGGAAAGAGACCCACACTGCATCACAACCCAAAACAACAGGCCCAGATATGGGACTCCAAACCTCCTATGACAAAGCAGAAACAGCAATGCTATACAGTGTACAAGACAAGCTGACAAACCGGTCCCTGGCAGTTGAGGTGTAACCTCATACAACCACCCGAACGACTTGCAAGCTTACATTCTGTTTCGCTACATGGATTGCGATAATCAGTCTAGTAATTCGGAGGCTAGTTGAGGTGACCACCTAGCTAAAACAATAGCATGGCAGCCAGGGTAGAAAATATTACCTGTCTCACACACCTGAGACATACAGAACAAATGAAAAAAACCTTCAACATGCCACAGCCAATGCTGGAGAACCCTGAGATGACATATTTCTCTAGGTGTATTGATCTTTTTATCACAGTAATTCGTTAAACAACTATAAATGAAGGCTAACAAGGCTCTTCTTTCTGACAGACAATTCTGACAAAATTGAGCAAGTCGGATGAGCAAGTCTCCTCTGAGTAGGCTTCATGGTACTCCGTGACCTCCCCTCAAATTGAACCGCTGAATCTTACCTTATTTAGATGGTCTCCCATCGGACCTGAAGGGCGGACGTTTTTAACGTCTGCATTGCATTCACGGGGAGTCTTGCTTTTACATCCCATTTCCATTCCCCTCTGTAGGCAGAATAAAAAGCAGCTACAATAGCAGTTCAGTATGCTGCCCCTGCGACACAACTACAGTACAGACAGAAGGTAAGAGGTTTGTTTTCTTGTTACATAACAATTATAAAAGGACACTGAAAAATGTGGCTCAAAATTTGGGACTGAGCGATTTGACCTTAGATAGGCCAGCTGCAAAGTCAAAATTGGCTATATTGTAAAAACAAATTTTTTCTTTTAGTGTGGTTACGGTTAGGTTTAAAATCAGATTTTAGGACTTTTTGGTTGTGCTAGCTAATGACCACTCTGCAGAGCTGCTTCCAGAACAAGATTCATGACAAAAAACAATAACCTGCCAAAATTATCTAAAAGAATCTGCTACTTTTAGTTCCTTTGTGAAATAAATGACACATATTGACCAACAAAAACAGAAAATCACACAACCTAATAAAATTGCATAGTGCATAGTCATCATGCTTTTTGACTGGTGCCTGCCACATCTGGCTTCCCAGTGATATACAGTTGATGTCGGAAGTTTACATACACCTTAGCCAAATACATTTAAACTCAGTTTTTCACAATTCCTGATTTTTAATCCTAGTAGAAATTCCATGTCTTAAGACAGTTAGGATCACCACTTTATTTTAAGAATGTGAATGTCAGAATAATAGTAGAGATAATTATTTATTTCAGCTTTTATTTATTTCATCTTATTCCCAGTGGGTCAGAAGTTTACATGCACTCAATTAGAATTTGGTAGCATTGCTTTAAATTGTTGAACTTGGGTCAAACATTGCAGGTAGCCTTCCACAAGCTTCCCACAATAAGTTGGGTGAATTTTGTCCCATTCCTCCTGACAGAGCTGGTGTAACTGAGTCAAGTTTGTAGACCTACTTGCTCACACGCACTTTTTCAGTTCTGCCCACAAATGTTCGATAGGTTTGAGGTCAGGGCTTTGTGATGGCCACTCCAATACGTTGACTTTGTTGTCCTTAAGCCATTTTGCCACAACTTTGGAAATATGCTTGGGGTTATTGGGGCGGCAGGGTAGCCTAGTGGTTAGAGCGTTGGACTCGTAACTGAAAGGTTGCAAGTTCATATCCCTGAGCTGACAAGGTACAAATCTGTCGTTCTGCCCCTGAACAGGCAGTTAACCCACTGTTCCTAAGCCATCATTGAAAATAATAATTTGTCCTTAGCTGGCTTGCCTAGTTACATAAAGGTAAAAAATAAAGGTAAAATTGTCCATTTGGAAGACTCATTTATGACCGAACTTTACCTTCCGGACTGATGTCTTGAGATGTTGCTTCAATATATCCACATACTTTTCCTCTGATTCCATGAGCAGTGGCTTCTTCCTTGCTGAGCGGCCTTTCAGGTTATGTCGATATAGGACTCATTTTACTGTGAATATAGATTATTATGTACCTGTTTCCTCCAGCATCTGCACAAGGTCCTTTGCTGTTGTTCTGGGATTGATTTGCACTTTTCACACCAAAGGTTCATCACTAGGAGACAGAACTCCTTCCTGAGCGGTATGATGGCTGCATGGTCCCATGGTGTTTATACTTGTGTACTATTGTTTGTACAGATGAATGTGGTACCTTCAGGCATTTGGAATTTGCTCCGAAGGATGAACCAGACCTGTGGAGGTCTACAATTGTTTTTCTGAGGTCTTGGCTGATTTCTTTTGATTTTCCCATGATGTCAAGCAGAGGCACTGAGTTTGAAGGTAGGCCTTGAAAAACATCCATAGGTACACCTCCACTCGACTTAAATGATGTCAATTAGCCTCTCAGAAACTTCTAAAGCCATGACATAATTTTCTGGAATTTTCCAACCTGTTTAAAGGCACAATCAACCTAGTGCATGTACACTTCTGACCCACTGGAATTGTAGTACAGTGAATTATAAGTGAAATGATCTGTCTGTAAACAATGTGTCATGCACAACGTAGGTGTCCTCACCAACTTGCCAAAACTATAGTTTGTTAGCAAGAAATGTGTGGAGTGGTTAAAAATGAGTTTTAATGACTCCAACCTAAGTGTATGTAAACTTCTGACTTCTACTTCAAAGTAGAACATGTAGTTCCATCTACACTCTTTAGTAAGCCCAGACAGACAGACAGGACTGTGTGTGCAGAACTGAAAAGCACCCCCCCTCCCTTCTCTTATTAATGAAGATCTGATATGCACGGGAGGAACAGAGAGAACCGTCCATTCCATGCATCCAAATCGTCAGATTGTGTGCTCAAGCATCCATTACAGATGAGCTCAGCCTTGATTAATCCAATCCCCTCACGAGCAGGACCAAAGATGAGATATCAACTCAAAATGAGCCTAAGATTCCCATTAGCCTAAACTCTAATCTCCCAGCCCTCATCCTTGCCTTTTCAGCAGAGCAACTTCTCAAAGGCTCCCTCCTCGAATTATAATACATTGCAGCCCGCTCCAGCAGTAATTCAAAGTTATAAGTAATAAGAAGTATATTAAGGTCTCATCCTCACTATTAAGCATTCTAAGTAAGTGCCTAATGTTATTCAGCTTTCAAATTACATGTCCGCCACTCGAAGTGGAAGTCTCTGCTAAAACAAATTATGCAAAATTATAAATCAATTAAATCAAATGTAAGCAACAAGACACAAGACAATAGTCCTTTGCACAGCCACAAGAAAAAGGGTTGGGAGAATATTCCCTCTGGTTCAGCTATGAATGACTACAAGTCAGGTGTTGTGCAATGCATCTTCTCAAGGAACAATTAACCCCCTGCAGAAAAATAATAAAATGGACCGGATGTGAAATTGTAAAGAAATGTATAGAATGGGGAAATAAGAGATGTTGACCATGGGAACTCTGTGCCCTCTGTGTCGCTCTAGTATTAGATGTGATCTTGTCACTCAGGGAGGACGTGCATATGGTGAAAAACACTTAATAGGGGCCCCATCCTGACCCTCCCACTCAGTCGTCACGGCAACAGAGCGACCGGTAAATCGCTGTGGCGATTGCCCCAGGACGTGCTGTGCATGGGAATGCAGGGGTCCGCTGTGGCTGCCACCATCTGTGGAGGGCTGGCTCCATGGAGAGACTGGCGTACAAACACACGCACACACACACACACACACACACACACACACACACACACACACACACACACACACACACACACACACACACACACACACACACACACATAGCAGACCCAGAAAGCAGGGGCTGAGAGCAGACTAGAAGCATAGACGTCATGCCCATAGGGGGCACGTGCCCCCTAAGAATTATACATTTGACTTATTTTTGAATTCTTCAGATGTTAAATGAACTACTAAACATCATGTATAAGCCCAAGTTTTATCATAAATATTTATAAAAAGCTCTGTCAGCTATATTTTGTGGAGGGGGCACTGACTGGACCAGGCAAAGAGTACCCTTCCCCATTCTCCATCGTAAGTGGTTCCTTCCCAGGTGCACCATGGACCAAAGATATGCTAGGCAGGACACTAGATACTTTAACACGTCCACCTCCAAAATCCGAGGACATGGTTGCGCTTCCGTTGTAGGTGTGGTAGCGAAGCAACCTTAATTTGCATGCAATTAACATATGTTAATATTCATTCCCATTTCTCCCGATAGTGGAAGAACTGCTCTGGTGCGCTGCATGAAACAGAGGTGTGTGTCACCTACACCGCAGCGAAAGAGTGACAGAGGCTGCTGAACTAATGTCAAAACTCTGAGGAGGCGCACTGCGTGATTTCAGACAGAACTCAATCCCCGCTCTTCCAAAGAGAAAGGTACATTTTTTAGCACTGATGGTGCAGTGTTTGATCTAGGGCTAACCCCTCCTGGATGAGCATGGCCTGCTGGCCCTGACGTGTTGAACAAGTCCTCCAGAACCCCAAAGACGGTCTAACCACTTTTTGGCTTGGACATGACCTGTAAAAAGACATACTTGAACTTTGACGGTCTAGGTAACCATTTGATTCATTTCAAGGTCATATTGCTAAAAACAGTCATTCACCTCACAATCCTTCTTTTAATCTACAGTAATACATTTCCTTCCAGTATACACCATTTAATTTAGCCTTTACCCTGCATTGCATTCTTTTATTTCGAATACTTGTGTGTACTAGTCCTTGAGACATTTCTAGAATACTACAGGTTCTTAGAGGTCATATTTTATTAGCTATATAACTCTGTGGGCAGGTTACACTTGACTTCCGGCGCCGACAGAGATGGCCGCCTCGCTTCGCGTTCCTAGGAAACTATGCAGTTTTTTGTTTTTTTACGTGTTATTTCTTACACTAGTACCCCAGGTCATCTTAGGTTTCTTTACATACAGCCGACAAGAACTACTGAATATAAGATCAGCGTCAACTCACCATCAGTACGACCAAGAATATGTTTTTCGCGATGCGGATCCTGAGTTCTGCCTTACAACCAGTGTAACCGAGTGGATCACATGCAGCGACCAAAAAAAAAAAAAAACGACTCAGAAAAAGAGGGAAACGAAGCGGTCTTCTGGTCAGACTCCGGAGACGGGCACATCGTGCACCACTCCCCAGCATTCTTCTTGCCAATGTCCAGTCTCTTGACAACAAGGTTGATGAAATCCGAGCAAGGGTAGCATTCCAGAGGGACATCAGAGACTGTAACGTTCTCTGCTTCACGGAAACATGGCTCACTGGAGAGACGCAATCCGAGCGGTGCAGCCAGCGGGTTTCTCCACGCATCGCGCCGACAGAAACAAACATCTCTCTGGTAAGAAGACGGGCGGGGGCGTATGCCTTATGGCCAACGTGACATGGTGTGATGAAGGAAACATACAGGAACTCAAATCCTTCTGTTCACCTGATTTAGAATTCCTCACAATCAAATGTAGACCGCATTATCTACCAAGAGAATTCTCTTCGATTATAATCACAGCCGTATATATCCCCCCAAGCAGACACATCGATGGCTCTGAACGAACTTTATTTAACTCTCTGCAAACTGGAAACGATTTATCCGGAGGCTGCATTCATTGTAGCTGGGGATTTTAACAAGGCTAATCTGAAAACAAGACTCCCTAAATTTTATCAGCATATTGATTGCGCAACCAGGGGTGGAAAGACCCTGGATCATTGTTACTCTAACTTCCGCGACGCATATAAGGCCCTGCCCCGCCCCCTTTCGGAAAAGCTGACCACGACTCCATTTTGTTGATCCCTGCCTACAGACAGAAACTAAAACAAGAAGCTCCCACGCTGAGGTCTGTCCAACGCTGGTCCGACCAAGCTGACTCCACACTCCAAGACTGCTTCCATCACGTGGACTGGGAGATGTTTCGTATTGCGTCAGACAACAACATTGACGAATACGCTGATACGGTGTGCGAGTTCATTAGAACGTGCGTTGAAGATGTCGTTCCCATAGCAACGATTAAAACATTCCCTAACCAGAAACCGTGGATTGATGGCAGCATTCGTGTGAAACTGAAGGCACGAACCACTGCTTTTAATCAGGGCAAGGTGTCTGGTAACATGACTGAATACAAACAGTGCAGCTATTCCCTCCGCAAGGCTATCAAACAAGCTAAGTGCCAGTACAGAGACAAAGTAGAATCTCAATTCAACGGCTCAGACACAAGAGGTATGTGGCAGGGTCTACAATCAATCACGGACTACAGGAAGAAACCCAGCCCAGTCACGGACCAGGATGTCTTGCTCCCAGGCAGACTAAATAACTTTTTGCCCGCTTTGAGGACAATACAGTGCCACTGACACGGCCTGCAACGGAATCATGCGGTCTCTCCTTCACTGCAGCCGAAGTGAGTAAGACATTTAAACGTGTTAACCCTCGCAAGGCTGCAGGCCCAGACGGCATCCCCAGCCGCGCCCTCAGAGCATGCGCAGACCAGCTGGCCGGTGTGTTTACGGACATATTCAACCAATCCCTATACCAGTCTGCTGTTCCCACATGCTTCAAGAGGGCCACCATTGTTCCTGTTCCCAAGAAAGCTAAGGTAACTGAGCTAAACGACTACCGCCCGTAGCACTCACATCCGTCATCATGAAGTGCTTTGAGAGACTAGTCAAGGACCATATCACCTCCACCCTACCTGACACCCTTGACCCACTCCAATTTGCTTACCGCCCAAATAGGTCCACAGACGATGCAATCTCAACCACACTGCACACTGCCCTAACCCATCTGGACAAGAGGAATACCTATGTGAGAATGCTGTTCATCGACTACAGCTCGGCATTCAACACCATAGTAGCCTCCAAGCTCGTCATCAAGCTCGAGACCCTGGGTCTCGACCCCGCCCTGTGCAACTGGGTACTGGACTTCCTGACGGGCCGCCCCCAGGTGGTGAGGGTAGGCAACAACATCTCCTCCCCGCTGATCCTCAACACTGGGGCCCCACAAGGGTGCGTTCTGAGCCCCCTCCTGTACTCCCTGTTCACCCACGACTGCGTGGCCATGCACGCCTCCAACTCAATCATCAAGTTTGCGGACGACACAACAGTGGTAGGCTTGATTACCAACAACGACGAGACGGCCTACAGGGAGGAGGTGAGGGCCCTCGGAGTGTGGTGTCAGGAAAATAACCTCACACTCAACGTCAACAAAACTAAGGAGATGATTGTGGACTTCAGGAAACAGCAGAGGGAACACCCCCATCCACATCGATGGAACAGTAGTGGAGAGGGTAGCAAGTTTTAAGTTCCTCGGCATACACATCACAGACAAACTGAATTGGTCCACTCACACAGACAGCATCGTGAGGAAGGCGCAGCAGCGCCTCTTCAACCTCAGGAGGCTGAAGAAATTCGGCTTGTCACCAAAAGCACTCACAAACTTCTACAGATGCACAATCGAGAGCATCCTGGCGGGCTGTATCACCGCCTGGTATGGCAACTGCACCGCCCTCAACCGTAAGGCTCTCCAGAGGGTAGTGAGGTCTGCACAACGCATCACCGGGGCAAACTACCTGCCCTCCAGGACACCTACACCACCCGATGCTACAGGAAGGCCATAAAGATCATCAAGGACATCAACCACCCGAGCCACTGCCTGTTCACCCCGCTGTCATCCAGAAGGCGAGGTCAGTACAGGTGCATCAAAGCTGGGACCGAGAGACTGAAAAACAGCTTCTATCTCAAGGCCATCAGACTGTTAAACAGCCACCACTAACATTGAGTGGCTACTGCCAACACACTGTCAATGACACTGACTCTACTCCAGACACTTTAATCATGGGAATTGATGGGAAATTATGTAAATATATCACTAGCCACTTTAAACAATGCTACCTTATATAATGTTACTTACCCTACATTGTTCATCTCATATGCATACGTTGATACTGTACTCTATATCATCGACTGCATCCTTATGTAATACATGTATCACTAGCCACTTTAACTATGCCACTTGGTTTACATACTTATCTCATATGTATATACTGTACTCGATATCATCTACTGTATCTTGCCTATGCTGCTCTGTACCATCACTCATTCATATATCCTTATGTACATATTCTTTACCCCCTTACACTGTGTATAAGACAGTAGTTTTTTTTTGGAATTGTTAGTTAGATTACTTGCTCGTTATTACTGCATTGTCGGAACTAGAAGCACAAGCATTTCGCTACACTCGCATTAACATCTGCTAACCATGTGTATGTGACAAATAAAATTTGATTTGATTTGATTTGATTTTGACTAACAAAAGGCCTTTATTTGTGTATTGTTTAAATGAGGAACATGCAATAGTAACTAAACTTGGCCTTGTATGCAGTATTTTTTAGGAAGCCTATGCCAACCTAACTGGAATGAATATCCCTCCCAAGTTGGTAATTACAGTGCCTTGCGAAAGTATTCGGCCCCCTTGAACTCTGCGACCTTTTGCCACATTTCAGGCTTCAAACATAAAGATATAAAACTGTATTTTTTTGTGAAGAATCAACAACAAGTGGGACACAATCATGAAGTGGAACGACATTTATTGGATATTTCAAACTTTTTTAACAAATCAAAAACTGAAAAATTGGGCGTGCAAAATTTTTCAGCCCCCTTAAGTTAATACTTTGTAGCGCCACCTTTTGCTGCGATTACAGCTGTAAGTCGCTTGGGGTATGTCTCTATCAGATTTGCACATCGAGAGACTGACATTTTTTCCCATTCCTCCTTGCAAAACAGCTCGAGCTTTTTGAACCATTCCATTGTAGATTTTGCTTTATGTTTTGGATCATTGTCTTGTTGGAAGACAAATCTCCGTCCCAGTCTCAGGTCTTTTGCAGACTCCATCAGGTTTTCTTCCAGAATGGTCCTGTATTTGGCTCCATCCATCTTCCCATCAATTTTAACCATCTTCCCTGTCCCTGCTGAAGAAAAGCAGGCCCAAACCATGATGCTGCCACCACCATGTTTGACAGTGGGGATGGTGTGTTCAGGGTGATGAGCTGTGTTGCTTTTACACCAAACATAACGTTTTGCATTGTTGCCAAAAAAGTTCAATTTTGGTTTCATCTGACCAGAGCACCTTCTTCCACATGTTTGGTGTGTCTCCCAGGTGGCTTGTGGCAAACTTTAAACAACACTTTTTATGGATATCTTTAAGAAATGGCTTTCTTCTTGCCACTCTTCCATAAAGGCCAGATTTGTGCAATATACGACTGATTGTTGTCCTATGGACAGAGTCTCCCACCTCAGCTGTAGATCTCTGCAGTTCATCCAGAGTGATCATGGGCCTCTTGGCTGCATCTCTGATCAGTCTTCTCCTTGTATGAGCTGAAAGTTTAGAGGGACGGCCAGGTCTTGGTAGATTTGCAGTGGTCTGATACTCCTTCCATTTCAATATTATCGCTTGCACAGTGCTCCTTGGGATGTTTAAAGCTTGGGAAATCTTTTTGTATCCAAATCCGGCTTTAAACTTCTTCACAACAGTATCTCGGACCTGCCTGGTGTGTTCCTTGTTCTTCATGATGCTCTCTGCGCTTTTAACGGACCTCTGAGACTATCACAGTGCAGGTGCATTTATACGGAGACTTGATTACACACAGGTGGATTGTATTTATCATCATTAGTCATTTAGGTCAACATTGGATCATTCAGAGATCCTCACTGAACTTCTGGAGAGAGGTTGCTGCACTGAAAGTAAAAGGGGCTGAATAAATTTGCACGCCCAATCTTTCAGTTTTTGATTTGTTAAAAAATGTTGAAATATCCAGTAAATGTCGTTCCACTTCATGATTGTGTCCCACTTGTTGTTGATTCTTCACAAAAAAATACAGTTTTATATCTTTATGTTTGAAGCCTGAAATGTGGCAAAAGGTCGCAAAGTTCAAGGGGGCCGAATACTTTCGCAAGGCACTGTAAATCCTTCACCCATAATTCAGAAACCACATTCACAAATTCACTAACACCTTCCATTTCTGATGAACAGCTATATGTTCTTGATCAGTATATGTTGCAACTGCAGCAGGCCCAGATTCCACATGCAGCTTCCCAAAAACTTGACAAGGGTTTTACCTGCTCTCCAATTTGACAGCATACCTACAATAGTAGTTCCATAGTAATCAAATCACATAACCAATTGGAAGCCCTTAAGATCAAAGTAGAGTTTACATCATTGATCCATGACTACCCTCTGTGCACAGACGCCAATTCGATGTCTATTCCACGTTAGTTCAACGTAGTTTCATTGAAATTACATGGAAAAAAATGTTGATTCAACCAGTGTGTGCCCAGGGGGTATTTTCCCCGCAAAACCAAATATCAGTGCTTCACTTTGCTCACATCCTACCATGATGTCTCTCTTTGGATCTGTTTAACTCAGCAGAGACAGGAAAGCTGATATGGCGAGACCTGTATTAGCTGGGGCAGAGCACCTCCATGTTAACACCTGGTTGTTCTCAGATTTTGCCACTAGATGAGTGTGAACGAATGAGGCGAAGGTCATCCACTTTCATCCAATTACACCATACTCCTATACTGGCAGAAAGATCCTTATTCCATGTGGCAGCCTTTCATGTTTCTCTCTCTCATATTGTGGGATGGGAGGATGAAGGCAATGTGCATACTCTGCAAAAACGAGAGAAGAGAGGTGAAAAAAAAGACGTTGCCCTTCCCTTGGGTTTATGGCGGCCTTTTGTTCTCCCACCCAATGGATCTATACCTCAGTCCTGCTTTGAGATGGAGGAGCATGACATGGTTTTAAAGTCTAAACCTGCAGATCAACATGCAACCCGCTAACCTTGGTACTGTGCTGATGTCAGCCCTCCCTTGGTTCCTCAGCTCTGGAGAAAAGAGACCTCTTCCTTTACAGCTGTGAAATCCGTCATACACATGTACGCTGGCACATTTTAAAATATATATATATACGCCTTAATAGTGTGCTATAATATTCTCAGAAAGTAATATTCAGATTTGCTTTGGACCCTTTGGTCCTACATGTTTTCAAGGTCCAAGCATAGAAGTGCTTGAGCCTTGAAAACATGTAGGCCTGTCACACAGATGTGTTTTGGATTGTGATGAATTTCCATGGATTACACCCAAGTCCTTGAGATGGCTCAGAGCACACAGTCAGTGTAGTAAGTTTGGGAAATATAACAGAAGTCCCATTTGAAGCTAAATCCACACTTAAAACTAAAACAGTTATTAATATATACACTGTACACATGGACCAACCTTAAAGGGACATTTCCCATTCATCTGACAGAGCATATGACTCAGTGCTTTTCCTTTACAGTAAACTGCTCTGAGTGGATTTTTTTTCTCTGTCACATCTCATTAAAAGTCTGCTTATTCAGGTTTGTTGGGGTCAATTAATTATAGCAGTCAAGTCATTAGTTTCACACAAACTACTTGTAAAGTATACACAATCATTCTCACGATTGCTTCATTAGTTGACTAAAATGTCAGATTTAAATTTAAAAAAAAGTTAAAACCATCAGGCAAGTGAGTCCCATCAATAAGCAAATTAATTACATCAATTAGTGGAGCCGACATGTGAAAAACGATGACAAAGAGAGACAATCTCCTGAGAATGGCTCAAGGCTCACAATCAATTTAGTTTAAGCAATGTAGTGTAGCCTAATGTGTCCAGGCCGGCTGAATCCACAAAGTCACCGACCTCTGAGTTAAAGAGTCCTTGCTAACTCTCACACAGGAAATAAAGACAGGCGTAGCATTTATTAGCTCATAATAGTGTTTTCAACTAAATAAGCTCGAGGTGCAGCGTAATCAAATCCACTGCAGGCTTGATGATAATCAAACCTACAAAGAAAGTGGTGTTACAGTTTCTAAAGGATGTGCATTATCCAATTTCCAACGGGTGTGCATTATCGTTTATACGTGTTGCCTTCAGCAATCCGTGTGAATCTTTCACCAACAATACCTTCAACTTCTCTGACTGACATCAAAACCACAAGCGACATTTTGATATTTGATAAGTATTTTTTAAATCAAACAACGGATTGCATCAACATCTATGTACATCTATCTACATTGTTCCACCACCTTAAAAAAAACATCCAGCTTCTTGGGTTCAGATGGCAGTGTGGAAGGGACATGAAAGGCTACTCTGATGTGTAACTGATAAGCCCTTAGGAGATCCACTTCATGGGCTGCGGATGGAGATGAAAATGCTGTGTGCTAAGCCTCCCACTGACATGGTTTAAAGGGCTCAGCTCAGGACGCCCAGCTCCAGCTGTATGTCCAGGCTAGGATGACTCTGTCATTAAAGAGGATACCTGGACCAGGGCACACAGGGTTGGGGGACTCATACTTCACTCAAACAATTCAGCAGGTGAATTTAACAAAGGGAGAAAAAACAAAACATTTGGTGTCATTTGACTGAACCCAATCCACTTGCATTTGCACTGAGCTCAGTGTGTAGATGAAATGGTGTGTTTGGACTAATTGGATAGCTGGGGATCAATGTATCTGCTAACTGGTGGGATGCAACAGCCTGCAGCCCACAGACATAAACAGTACTAACTCTCCTACTGTTGGAGAAATGGGAAAGACTACATATGGTTTCCATACTGGGAGACAATGTGAATCATCTCCATGACACCCTCTAATTGCTGTTTTCTCAGTAGTCGCTTCGCTTGCCAGGATTATAGAGAAAACACACTTCTTGGAGTGAGACCATACAAGTAGAGACACAATGAAGAAGAAGTTTGTTTTTGTTTGGTTTGTTAAATATTCTTTACAACTTTGGAAACGGGTCAAACAACACAGTAGTGTGTGGGGGTATAGGCCTACATCTAATGGGCTGGAGTTAAAGTGAAAAATATGAGCAGGCAAAACATAGCGGAATTGAAAAACCATGGAAAGCGTCAAATTAGTAGAGAGCAACGCCAAATTACAAATGAGGAGGAATCCCATCTCCTAATGCCTGGCATTCCACACTTCAGTCCATAGATCTGGTTAAGAATTTCTTTATTCAGAATCAAGACTCTCTAGAAATCAGCAAGGCTCCACCCACAAGCTAAACTACTGGATAATTGCTTGTCTAACAGCAGGTTGAGAGAAAAAACACAGCAGTGCTTCTAACACAGTAATACTAATCTATCGGTTTAAGCAGAAAGGGACGGAAGAACTACAAATGCTGTAGTCGTACTAATTGAATAGAGAATAGAATAGTGGCTGATAAAACCGTGTGGACTGTCTGCCACCACAAAAAGGGCTGGTTTGAGTAACACTATAAAACCTAATTATGCCTCACAAAAGCAGCCCGCTCCATTTGGAATCAAAAAAAGAACCCAGAGCATTAATGGCAGTGCCATTAACAATTAGTCTCTACCGCAGCTAATTAGACAGGTGAGATTTTTTAAAAAACGGTTCTAAATTTAAACAGAGGGCCACATATATTCTCTAAAGCTCAATACCCACCACTAATAACATCAATAACACACACCCCCAGCATCAAAGGGCAACTCATTGCTGAACACAGAGGGAGAACATTTCAGGGATTTTGTTTCCCTTCCCTTACTAATGACAATAAACCCCTGAACTTAAACGAGCAGTAAGGTTAGATAATGGCCAGCTCTCCTGAGACTCGACACGACAGAGTGGAGAATTATTTCCCTGGGATTCAGGTGCAGAACAAGCAGGGTGAACACACGGCCCAGGGATATCCATTTACAGTGATCAAACAGGGGATTGGGCTGGGTTGGGCCATGTTTTTTTATAAAGCCACATAGAACTGGCATGGGATTATGACTGGGTACTGGGTATGATATGTTCTACTCTGGGAACTTTTGCTTTGCTGTTGTTAACCATTATCAGCATTTGGTAGAGAACAGAAAAGCTATTTCAAAAACATTTGTTCAAAACATACAAAATGACAAGATAATGATCAGTAGACAAACAATAAAAATGTTCAGGAGAACATAAACATTGGCCTGTTGAAAGCACCTCCTCCTGTGTACTCTCTGCAGATATGGATGATGACTAAATGTAAAGTGCATCAGTCACCATGGTATTACAGTAATCAAACCAATAACAAAACAGCCACTGAAGGTGAGAGGAGAGCTCTCCATGGTGTCACTTAATCAATATTGCGCAAATACCAATAAAGCCTCTCGCCAGCAATCCACCCTGCTTAGCAAATAATAAAACCCAAACCCTGCAGTACTGGTAAAGGCCAACAAATTAGACAAAAAGCATTCTAAAGAGCACTCTATATACCAATCAAAATACAGATCCCAATAAATGTTGGAATATTTGGTAAACACAGTCCACTCAGAGGCTGTCATCAGCTACAGTATAAAGCAGTGGTGTATTCATTAGACCGATTCCGTTTCGTCTGTTGCAAAACATTTTGCAAGGTAACCCTCCTACTTTAGGAACCAAACGAAACCAAAAAAAACAAACGGGGAGGGGCCTACATGAATTTGTCCAATAGAAACTCTAGTTTAGTTGCAAAACGATTTCCATTTGGAGAATCTGACTAATGAATACACCCCAGGACTGCTCCTCACTAGCCCTCTCACCTCACGTACCTTCTATCTAGCCCTCTACTTGGCACTGATTCTGGTAGCCAGATTTGTTTCCTCCAACTCCTCCAGATTGTTTTCACCTAATTTATTTCTGAGGGCACAAGGGGTTGCTTCAGCTTCTGGCAATAAAGCATGTGCTGATGCAATTTTTCTATGTAGGTGATGAAGTGATGATGTGATGATGAAGGTGCATGTGAACTCCTCAAATCGGACATTTCTCTCCGTTTCTCCCCCCACATGAACATTCGCTTTACACATTGCTTACTAACCAACCTATCCTAACGCTGGTCCCATCAAACATTTCGTTTTGCATTATAAAATAACACATGCCAGAGACTGGTAATTGTATCAGTTATACAAATGTTTAGATTGTATATCTGTTGTTTGGTATCGCCAACCTTTTTGTAGGCTACTCAGAGAACTGGCTCCGATGTGAATGCGAGCGGGTGAAGTACCCTGATTTAGCCACAGGTTCATGCCAATTTCTTTTACATTTATTTCTCCCGTTTAGGTGGTGTCTACATTTTTACTGGACAAAAATATGAACTCCACATGCAACAATAGTACTGAGTTAAAGTTCACATAAGGAAATCAGTCAATTTAAATAAATAAAATAGGCCCTAATCTGTGGATTTCACATGACTGTGCAGGAGCACAGCCATGGGTGGTCCTGGGGAGCCCACCCACTGGGGAGCCAGGCCCAGCCAATCAGAATGAGTTTTTCCACACAAAAGGGCTTTATTACAGACAGAAATACTCCTCAATTGATTCAGCTGTCCGGGTTGCTGGTCTCAGACTATCCCTCAGGCGAAGAATCTGGATGTGGAGGTCCTGGGCTGGTGTGAGGCTGTTGGACGTACTGCCAAATTCTCTAAAATGATGTTGGAGGCAGTTTTTGGAAGAGAAATTAACATTGAATTATCTGGTGACAGCTCTGTTGGACATTCCTGCAGTCAGCATGCCAATTGCACGCTCCATCAAAACGTGAGACATCTGTGGCATTGTGTTGTGTGACAAAACTGCACATTTTAGAGTGGCCTTTCATTGTCCCCAGCACAAGTTGCACCTGTGTAATGATCATGCTGTTTAACCAGCTTCTTGATATGACAAAGGATACATGCTCACAAGAATTTTAACTAATTTGTGCCAAAAAAAATAGAGAAATAAGATTTTAGTGCTTTTGGAAAAATGTCTGGGATATTTCATTTCAGCTCATGAAACATGTGACCAACACTTTACATGTTGCGTTTATATTTTTGTTCAGTATTATTAGAAACATTAATGCTTATGCAAATTATGTTGTGTATTGCCTTAAACACATAGTATTGCCTTAAACCAAACTTTTAACCAAGTTTAATTTGTCAGCTTTTCTCTTGAAAATTTCTTTAGTAATTTTTGCCATTTTGTAGCCTTCATTTTTGTAAAAATAACTCCACGTTTTCTCCACGACCTGCACTGTAAATAAATACCACCCACGTATATCAAAACAAATATCTGGAGTTCTTTGCGCCCATCTTTCTCTGCTCAAATCCAATTTCCCCTCCCTCATCTGGGTCCATGTGTGTTGGTGAGGGTAATGCAGGACTAGCCTCGTACAAACCAACCTGATGTTCACGAGAACAGAATGGTTTATAACGAGGCTACAACAGGACAAATTATTCTTTACTTTCACAGTATTATTCAGCACAAAGAGCATATAGGGCATATAATGTGTATATAATTACAGGGCATATAATATGTGAACATACTATGAGTAGGGAGGCTTAGACACAAAGGCAAATATCAAGCCCTTAATTAACCACACGAGATACAGGGGTGATATCATAGTAGGAATGAGGGAAAAATATACACTACCAGTCAAAAGTTTGGACACACGTACTCATTCAAGGGTTTTTCTTTATTTGAACATTTTTCTACATTGTAGAATAATAGTGAAGACATCAAAACTATAAATTAACACATGGAATCATTTAGTAACTAAAAAAGTGTTTTAAAAAAGAGTTTTAGATTCTTCAAAGTAAACACCCTTTGCCTTGATGACAGCTTTGCACACTCTTGGCATTCTCTCAACCAGCTTCACTTGGAATGTTTTTCCAACAGTCTTGAAGGAGTTCCCACATATGCTGAGCACTTGTTGGCAGCTTTTTCTTCACTCTGCAGTCCAACTCATCCCAAACCATCTCAATTGGGTTGAGGCCGGGTGATTCAGGAGGCCAGGTCTTCTGATGAAGCACTCTCCATTTTGGTCAAATAGCCCTGACACAGCCTGGAGGTGTCATTGTCCTGTTGAAAAACAAATGACAGTCCCACTAAGCTCAAACCAGATGGGATGGCATGTCGCTGCAGAACTGTGGTAGCCATGCTGGTTAAGTGTGCCTTGAATTCTAAATAAATCACCAACAGTGTCACCAGCAAAGAACCCCCACACTTTCACACCTCCTCATCCATGCTTCATGGTGGGAACCATACATGCAGAGATCCGTTCACCTACTCTGCGTCACGGCGGTTGGAACCAAAAATCTCACATTTGGATTCTTAAGACCAAAATTTCCACCTGTCTAATGTCCATTGCTCATTTCTTGGCCCAAGCAAGTCTCTTCTTCTTATTGGTGTTCTTTAGTCATGGTTTCTTTGCAGCAATTCGACCATGAAGGTCTGATTCACGCAGTCTCCTCTGAACAGTTGATGTTGAGATGTGTCTGTTACATGAACTCTGTGAAGCATTAATTTGGGCGGCAATCTGAGGTGCAGTTAACTCTAATGAACTTATCCTCTGCAGTAGAGGTAACTCTGGGTCTTCCTTTCCTGTGGCGGTCGTCATGAGAGCCAGTTTCATCATAGCGCTTGATGGTTTTTGTGACTGCACTTGAAGAAACTTTGTTCCGTATTTAATCACCTTCATATCTTAAAGTAATGATGGACTGTCATTTCTCTTTGCTTATTTGAGCTGGTCTTGCCATAATATGGAGTTGGTATAATAAATAAGGCTATCTTCTGTATACCACCCTTACCATGACACAACACAACTGACTGGCTCAAACTCATTAAGAAATAAATAAATTCCACAAATTAACTTTGAACAGGGCACAAATGTTAATTGAAATGCATTCCGGGTGATTAACTCATGAAGCTGGTTGAGAGAATGGCAAGAGTGTGCAAAGCTGTCATCAACGCAAAGGGCGGCTACATTGAAGGATCTCAAATATAAACACTTTTACTTACTACATGATTCTATATGTGTTATTTCATAGTTCTACAATGTAGAAAATAGTACAAATAAAGAAAAAACATTGAATGAGTAGGTGTGTCCAAACTTTTGACTACAGTATTTATTGTCTTTTCAACATCTTTTACATATAGGAGAACCTTTATCCTTCACCAAAAAATTACAATGAAGCTTGAATTAGAGCAAATCCTTTAAAATAACTCTATACAGTACATGGGTGACTAGGTGTAATCGTTCTACTCTAAAGCCTATGAGGACCTGATCACTAAAACCCTCATAGAGATAGAAAATTGTAAGGGTTCTTTTCCACAGATGCGCCAATGGATAACACATTGAGGGTGACATTCCGTACAGAGAAATAGTCCCATCAGGACGAGTGGTAATGAAGGGCAATGAGGTCTGAGGATCCTCATTACCCACACCTAGGCACAGTCCAACTAAGAATGGCAGGACAGGAGGAGGCATAGATAAGCCCAGTGAAAGGAACAAATGGCTCCCAGAATAGAATAGCACCAGAGGAGAGAGGGTGTTCAGTCAGCCTGTACAGTATGTCAAATATCTTAAATTCTCCATTGTTTGGGGCTATGGCTGGCATGTCAGACAGTTTACCCTGGTCTCTGAGTCTGGGTTTCTCTATAGAGAGCGTCTGACAAACTGAGGTAATTAATAACTGTCACCTCTCTATCTCTGGAACCTTTGTCACGTTAACAAAAAAACCTACTAATTGACTCTTGACTGAGATTATCACCACAGATCAGCTAATTATTTTTTAATATATTCATATTCCAAAGTCATTAAAAGTGTCTCGACCTAGCAACAAGGACCTAGCGACTGGGATCGAGCATCACGACACCCTTAATTACAGGCACCTAGTCTGGACTACCTGGAAACCCATGAAGCAAAATGCAACCTGGTTTCAAATGGAACACTGTGAACTAAGAGACAGTATATCACCCATAATAAATCATTTGTTGGTACTCAAAACATAAACAATGGTATGAGTACTACTAAAAATGGTTCAGTCTTTATAATTAAAGCTGACATTAGGTTCTCAATGTCCATTATAACTAATTGATATTGTGTTCTTTTTATGAACACACAGTAGCTAGTATGGAGCACAAGGCTTTACCCTCGCTGACAGCATCATGTTTTCAGATGGACTGAAAGATGAAGTTCGCAACAGTGACTCAGTCTGCATGGGGAAAGATTACCGCAGGCATGCTAATGACGTCAGATTAGCATAAGAAAGAGATCATCCCTGCTCAGAAAGTCTAACTCTGATTCAATTAATATCCCCGCCATTGGTTTATTTTAGGTGTTTTAATTCCTTACAAACAGGCAGGGTAGGGCTTAATAACGTGGCCTCCTACATCCTTGAATTCAATTATGCTCCTTTCATCACACAAATACAGTTTTTGCGAATCCACAGCTGTTGCAAACGCTGCTGCTGCTTCCACCAGGCCATCAAAAACAATATGATGAAGCCTCCCTCAGTTTGAAGTCCCTTTTGGGGATGTTTTTAATTTTCAAAACAGAATTGAAATCTCCAAAGGTGAAAATCTCAACTGATAAATCTCTGTGGTAGTAAAAAAAAATGCATTTGAACTTGTCTCTCAAAGCGTATCAAAAGCCATCCACAAAGAAATATCTGAATAGGAAAAAAAGAGGACTATAGAAGTCAGGCCTGCATGGTGTGAATAATGCGGAGGCTCCCATTCTCCCACCCCTCCCTACCCTCAGACTCAGAGCCAGGCTGGAGCAAACTAAATATGAAGCAGGAATATAATAGATAATTTGGCCAGTAAATGGCAGGTATTATGGGAGCCATCTCCACTCAGAGGCATATGATTTACCTTAGACACTAAGGTAATAGCTTTGCAAATTCCCTCTGCCATTTGACAACGGCTCGCCGTACTGAAATGTGGGGGAAAAGGTCATAAGTCAATGACAATCCATCACAACATCAATCTCTTTTTATTCTCCTCCCAAGTCTTAAATACCAAACATTGGCGGAAATCGGTGTTTCGCTTCCCCTCCCCAGAAGCTCCAATCTGGCAGGTCAGACTGCAGGGCCCGATGCTGGGCCCGATGTGTCAGACGCCGCCCCTGAGTTCACACATTTCTTCAAGCTTGTTTTCTCTCAACAAAAGGGAAGTGCTTTCCCTTATGGTCTCCTGTGTGTCTCCGACCCAGCGGAGGGAAGTGAAGGAGAAGGGGAAGGGGCTGTCAGAGGGGCGTTCTGGCAGACTCAGCCTGCCCCTAGAGGCTGCTGCTTTGCCATCGTATGTTTTTGAGGGATATCAATGCAGAATACATTTCTGAAAACTTAATCTGCTAAATGTAAGCCTCATGGAGTCCCAATATAATCTACTGTACTGAATGTATAGATGACAACTGCAAAGCTTGGTGCCCTTCTGTCATTTAAGATTCGTCTATGCTATGTTACAGACACAGCGTTTCTTATCAATCAATTATACACATCAATCACTATAGCTAGGTTCTAAGGGCTCAGACACACCAATAGAGTTTGCTGTTGAATGTAATTTGCTGACCGATGTCAGTCAGATGTCTACAGCAGTTGGTCCCTAAAACACAGCGCGCTGAACAATCGACAGAGGGACGCTAGATCCACATTTGGTGGAAAACTCCACCCCAAAATTATCTTTTGGTAGTCCATTGTTGACATAGTCCAAAATGTTTTGCTTGTCTGCAATCAAGTTTTCTAGATATGTAACTTTCAAAATACAGAAATTGCCCCCATATGATGCATTTTGCATCATATGAATGCCGTGTTTTGTATCATATTGGGATAATTTCTGTATTTTGAAAGTTACATATCTTGAAAACTTGATTTCTGACAAGCAAAGCATTTTGGGACTGTCAACAATGAACTAATTAATTCAAAAACTAAAAGAGAGTTATTGGGTGGTATTTTCCTTTAACTTGACCATTAGAAGCCTGAACCAACCCTTGGACAGTTAGTGCTCTGTCTCTGCTTTAAGAGGGACCCTCACAGCAGGTGCGCTTCTATGCTAAACAGTAGGCATGTCAAAGAGCTGAGGGGGCGAGAGAGGGAACATTCTATCTGACACGTCATTGCCGGTCTCCTCTCACCTCTCCTGCTGGGCTGGCTGGCTGGCTGGCTGGCTGGCTGGCTGGCAGCCTGCCTGCCTGCCTGCCTGCCTGCCTGCCTGTCTGTCTGCCTGCCTGCCTGCCTGCCTGCCTGCCTGCCTGTCTGTCTGTCTGTCTGTCTGTCTGTCAGCTCCTCTTCTCCCATGGGATAATTAAAGAGACCACAGTGAATGCTCAG
Organism: Oncorhynchus tshawytscha; assembly: GCF_018296145.1. NCBI lineage: Eukaryota > Metazoa > Chordata > Actinopteri > Salmoniformes > Salmonidae > Oncorhynchus > Oncorhynchus tshawytscha. The sequence continues at coordinate 60,895,050 of NC_056433.1, read as the reverse complement.
CCCTCCTTTTATTGTGTCAAAAACATATTTCCTCTAAACGCTTGAAGATGGCGCCGAGGAATATGGCTGACGTTTTACATTCTCCCAACCAATTTTGCTATTTTGGTAGGTTTTTTTTGGCATTTTGTGTAACTTATTGTGTACATAATGTTGCTGCTACCGTCTCTTATGACTGAAAAGAACTTCTGGATATCAGAACAGCGATTATTCACCTCAGACTGGAAGAAACATTTTTCTTTAACGAGTCTGACTAGAAGGATATCCTGCTTTCACTGGAACAGGCACAGATCCACGCCTTATGTGTGAAGAAAAGACGCAGGAAAAGGGGCCGCAGATCGGGCAGCCTTCTGAGAATCTGTAGGCGAGCAAGTAAACTCACACTGCCTTCCATTCTTCTTGTTAACGTGCAATCATTGGAACATAAAATTGAGGACCAACGATTAAGATTATCCTACCAAGGGGACATCAAAAACTGTAACATCTTATGTTTCACCAAGACGTGGTTGAACGACGATACGGACAATATAGAGGTAGCAGGATTTTACATGCACCGGCAGAACAGAGATGCTACCTCTGGTAAGATGAGGGGTGGGGGTGTGTGTCTATTTGTCAAAAACAGCTGGTGCGCGATGTCTAATATTAAAGAAGTCTTGAGCTATTGCTCGCCTGAAGTAGAGTACCTTATGATAAGCTGTAGACCACACTATCTACCAAGAGAGTTCTCATCTATATTATTAGTAGCCGTCTTTTTGCCACAGAGCGAAGCTGGCACTAAAAGGGCTCTCAACCAACTCTATAAAGCCATAAGCAAAGAAGAAAATTCTCACCCAGAAAGCGGCGCTCCTAGTGGCCTGAGACTTTATGCAGGCAAACTTAAATCAGTTTTACCACATTTTTACCAGCATGTCACATGTGCAACCAGAGAAAAAAAATCCTAGACCACCTTTACTCCACACACAGAGATGCATAAAAAGCTCTCCCACGCCCTCCATTTGGCAAATTTGACCATAATTATATCCTCCTGATTCCTGCTTACAAGCAAAAACTCAAGCAGGAAGTACCAGTGACTCGCTCAATATGGAAGTGGTCAGATGACGTGGATGCTACACTACAGGACTGTTCTGCTAGCACAGACTGGAATACGTTCCGGGATCCCTCCAATGGCATTGAGGAGTACACCACCTCAGTCATCGGCTTCATCAATAAGTGCATCAATGACGTCGTCCCCACAGTGACTGTACGTACATATCCCAACCAGAAGACATGGATTACAGGCAACATCTGCATAAAGCTAAAGGCTGGAGCTGCCGCTTTCAAGGAGCGGGAGACTAATCCGGACACTTGTAAGAAATCCCACTATGCCCTCAGACGAACCATTAAACAAGCAAAGCATCAATACAGGATTAAGATTGAATCCTACTACACTGGCTCTGACGCTTGTCGGATGTGGCAGGCTTGAAAACTATTACGGATTACAAAGGGAAACCCAGACGCGAGCTGCCCAGTGACGGGAGCCTACCAGATGAGCTAAATGCCTTTAATGCTCGCTTTGAGGCAAGCAACACTGAAGCATGCACCAGAGCACCAGCTGTTCTGGATGACTGTGTGATAACGCTCTCGGTAGCCGATGTGAACAAAACCTTTAAAAAGGTCAACATTCACAAAGCTGCTGGGCCAGACGGATTACCAGGACATGTACTCAAAGCATGGACCAACTGTCAAGTGTCTTCACTGACATTTTCAACCTCTCCCTAACCGAGCCTGTAATGCCTACATGTTTCAAGCAGACGACCATAGTCCCTGTCGCCAAGGAACCGAAGGTAACCTGCCTAAATTATTACCGCCCTGTGGCACTCACGTTGGTAGCCATGAAGTGCATCCTCCCGGACACTCTAGACCCACTCCAATTCGCATCCCGCCCCAACAGATCCACAGATGACGCAATCTCAATCGCACTCCACACGGCCCTTTCTCACCTGGACCAAAGGAATACCTATGTGAGAATGCTATTCATTGACTACAGCTCAGCATTCAACACCATAGCGCCCACAAAGCTCATCACTAAGTTAAGGACACCTCCCTCCTGGACTTCCTGACGGGCCGCCCCCAGGTGGTAAGAGTAGGCAACAACACGTCTGCCATGCTGATCCTTAACACTGGGGTCCCTCAGGGGTGTGTATTTAGTCCCCTCCTGTATTCCCTGTTCACCCATGACTGTGTGGCCAAACACGACTCCAACACCATCATTAAGTTTGCTGACGACACAACAGTGGTAGTGCTGATCACCGATAATTATGAGATGGCCTATAGGGAGGAAGCCAGAGAACTGGCAGTGTGGTGCCAGGACAACCTCCTCTCCCTCAATGTGAGCAAGACAAAGGAGATGATTGTGGACTACACGAAAAGGCGGGCCCGAACAGGCCCCCATTAACATCGACGGGGCTGTAGTGGAGCGGGTCGAGAGTTTCAAGTTCCTTGGTGTCCACATCACCAATGAACTATCATGGTCCAAACATACCAAGACAGTGGTGAAGAGGGCACGACAAAACCTTTTCCCCCTCAGGAGACTGAAAAGATTTGGTATGGGTCCCCAGATCCTCAAAATGTTCTATATCTGCACCATTGAGAGCATCCTGACCAGGTGCATTACCGCCTGGTATGGCAACTGCTCGGTATCTGACAGTAAGGCGCTACAGAGGGTAGTGCGTACAGCCCAGTACATCACTGGGACCAAGCTTTCTGTCATGCAGGACCTATACAATAGGCGGTGTCAGAGGAAAGCCCTTAAAATTGTCAGACTCCAGTCAGCCGAATTATAGACTGTTTTCTCTGCTACCGCACGGCAAGCGGTACCGGAGTGCCAAGTCTAGGACCAAAAGGCTCCTCAACAGCTTCAACCCCCAAGCCATTAGACTGCTGAACAATTTATAAAATCGCCACCGGACAATTTACATTGACTCTCCCTCCCTTTTCTACACTGTTGCTACTCGCTGTTTACTAATTATGCATAGTCACTTCACCCCCACCTACATGTACAAATGACCTCAACTAACCTGCACCCCCGCTCACTGACTCAGTACCGGTGTCCCCTGTATATAGCCTCATTATTGTTATTTTTGTGTTACTTTTAATTATTACTTTTTATTTTAGTCTACTTGGTAAATATTTTCTTAACTCTTCTTGAACTGCACTGTTGGGTTAAGGGCTTGTAAGTAAGCATTTCACTGTAAAGTCTACACTTGTTGTATTCGGCGCATGTGACAATTTCTTTTATTTAATTTGATTTGAGTTGCACTGCCTGTTTGCTGAGACTGAGAACAAGGCATATCGATGACTGGCTGAAGGAAGATGACAGTGGCAGATATCAGAGAGCAGGATCTTAGGGTTGGGAGGCCACTCTAATGTGGAGAGCCTCTGCTTCATCATCTAAGCACTGCAGGCGACAAGCAGGTGACCATAAATTCTAAGGGCTTAAGAGAAACACCAGAAATATAATGATTTGAAAAGAAACAGCATTTCACACCCTATTCCTTTGGCACACTTTTATCTCCCTGACAAACTTTGAAATGCCTTTGGAAATAAAAAGCAAGTTATCAGTCAGGTGCAAATCTCCTTTGATATATGGGAACGTTTGGCAAACACAATTTGTGAGTAGTTAAGGTTTCCTTCTTTCCCATTATTGAGACATCAGGAGCTGAGTGCACTGAGACAGGTGTCACGAGAGCAAATGATAACAAGTCGCTGTTCCGATATCCTGTGATATACAGTACAGTGGGAACTGTTGCTCCACACTGCCTCAGTGAAACTAGCATCCTGTTACTGATCTGCTATAGCAGTGGCTTGAGAGGCATTGAGCAATATCTGGCCAGAGATGTCAAACTCAGTTTGAGCTGTTTAAAGGTCCTTCCTATCAGCAGAAACACCAATTAACCCGACTTCCTGGCATAATGGCGCTCCAAAATCCCAAACAAAGAGCCCTGAATACAATTAAACACAGGACTCTGTGTCAGCAGCTAGATAGAACATTTAAACAGCGGAACAAAGAGGGCCAAGTCACAGTGGACTACCATCAAGCACATTAAAAGCCAAAGCCAGGCTGTCTTCCTGCGATTATTCAAACGTCAGGGACCAGCAAAAGACCAGTGTGATTTAACAAACTTGATATTTCAAATCTGTGGACTGGGCTAACCTGATTTTCAGCCTGAGTTTTATTCTCTTCTTCTTTTACGAGGAAGGAGGTAGAGAATTAGCCAAGCTTGTCATGTGGCTTCCTAAATGCCACTACACTGGTTAATAAGGACCAACAGTTGGAGTCTTGACAGCTTTAGTGGCTAAATCGCTGCTAGCTATTTGAGTATAGCGTGCCGTTTTATATCACCGAGTCATAAATCCTCCTGAAAAAAACACAGAAAATGTGCTCTTTGCATTTGTTACAATCTCCAACAAAAATTATTTGGCCCTACAGGAATGTAATGTTTCTAGTCTGAATGTTGTTGCAGTTTTTTCTGTGGTTCTGGTCTGTGTTGACCTTTGGTCTAAGTGCTAAGGCTTCCGATTAAGCTCTTTATGGAGTAGCGCTGGAGGGAGATGGCAAACGTGACCCTGACCATTGCCTGTCCAATACTATTGGAATTCTTCACTGTGACCCTGAGCAGAACTGAATTTAGTGATCCCACAAAATGAACTCTGATGGCATGAATGCAGTTCCTGGGTCCTGTGCTGCCTGCAACAGTCAGACATTATTCGAGCATAATTCATAGAGAAGATCCTGCTATTTTAAAGGTTATGCTAAAATTACTGTAGCTAGAGGGTGTCAAAAAGTGGCATATAGTACAGATGTAGGTGTAGGATCTTAATTTGACTTTAATTTCACAGCGAAATAATCCTGCAGAAACTGGATTAGAACGCGTAGTCAATAATGTTGCTTAATCCATGGTTAGGTTATTATTAACCTGGTCAAAAATAGGCTACAATACTGTTAATATAACCCTGTTACTGTGGGTTTTCAGTAAATGTATGTAAATCACAAAGCTCATCTGCATTTCCTGCAATGGAACATTCTCAGCAACAAAAGAGTGGTCAAATTAAGATCCTACATCTGTATACCACATGCAAGAGCATACAAATGTATGATTTACTAACACTGATGAGGTCAACTGAAAAATTCCTAAATCCTATGACAATAATGTAACTACAGCATTTGATGCTATATACTGTCATATTCTTCGGTCTGGATTCAACCCGGAACGCGGAAGATAAAATATAAAGGTAATTGCCTCTTGAGACATTGCCTTTAAATGTCAATCGCACTATGAAGCGGATCTTCAGCGCTACAGATTGAATAGAGCCCTTCTTGTCACAATGTGACAGCACAAAAGGAGTCTGGAACGCATTCTCAATGCACTGTTTTTTTATGATGTTATCCACTGACTCAACATGAAATTCTGCTTTATGGAATTATTGATGTCTAACATTAACTTCTTTGGGCTTAGATCTCTTACACAGAGACACTGATACACTCAGCTCTGGCGAACACCCACAAACATAAAATAGACAACAAAGCATCACATCCTAGCTCGGGGTGCGGTTTGAGTGGGATGATCCAAAGTTAGTCAGACACAAAAAGGAGTGTGACTCAGACTTGAAATGGTGCACATTCTATATAGAGTCGACTACTGACTCAAAGTGAGGCATGTGATTGGCGCAGCCGGACTCTGATGTCTGCTTTTAACTCTGCACTGACATCCTTTAACACCTCAGGGGAGTATACTCAGCTCAAACAAGTCTCCACTCTGCAGACTGTCGGAATTAAACATATACGAATAAGATTCTGTGTGATTGTTTTGGCTGAATAGATCTGTAGTTGTTTTGGTTTCATGCACTGTAGTATACTAATTATTGGTTATTTTTGAGTTACCACACTGTAAAACAATATACATTTAGTTTTTTTCCCCCTCTGCCCATTTTTCATACGAATGTCTACTTGTTGAATGAATATTAATGGGGATACTGTTTCTTAGCCAGTGGGTCCAGCAGCCCCAATCAAACTCTCTCTGGTGACTTCAAATGCCTGCTTTCATCATAGGTGAATCTTTTTGGATCCTTTATTGACACTGGAGGGCAGAAAGGTATATCTAATGTAGGATTATGCCACCATTCCTGTTCTTCAATTTTAAAACTGAGTAAGAAAGGGATTTGACCTGTACAGTATCCTCATTGAATATCTATCTAATGAAATGAAATAGATACAAATTGTCTGGCCAGGATTTACTTTAGTTGACTTATAGGACATCTTGATATTTCTTGTCTACGCACTTAGAAAAAAGGTTTCCAACCGGTTTCTTCGGCTGTCCCCATAGGAGAACCCTTTTTGGTTACAGGTAGAACCATTTTTGATTCCATGCAGAACTCCAGGCAGAAAGGGTTCTACATGGAACCCAATAGGGTTCTACCTGGAACCAAAAAGGGTTCTTCAAAGGTTATCCTATGGGGACAGCCAAAGAACCCTTTTAGGTTCTAGATAGCACCTTTTATTCTTAGAATGTAGTTGCAGTTGGATTGAAAAATATTTTGCTATGACTTGTCTATCATGTCCACATACAATTCTGCTGTAAGCAGGCTGCACAGTTGACACAGAATAACCATAGCGGTCTGATACTGAAGCTCCCCTACCTACCTCTCTCCCTCTCTCCCTCTGCCTGGCTGCCACAGGGATTGATGGCTCTGCCCAGCCATTAATATTCAAGGTGAACTCCTCATAGTTTCAACTGCTTGTGGAACCTGCTCGGCGCGGCCGGACCTCAAGGCTGATTTCTCCCAGTCTGCCTGTTTTCTGATCGTCACTTAATGTACTCCTCCACCCCTCCATTAATCATCACCTTTGCCTTTACCTGTCAGACCAGAGCGTCGCCTGGTTGCAAGATGAGTGGAGAGGCCACCCACCAGAATACATGTTACTTTTCTAGCTGCGTGCACACATTATGAACTCTGTGATTAAATGACCCCCGCTATAACGACAATGTGCACTGTCACCGGTGGGAGACGGACGGTGTGGCGAGGTCGCTGAAACAGTGAAAAAAAACTGACTGCGGCCCATTTCCTGGTTGCCAATATGCTTAATGACAGGAGTGATGAGTTATTGACAGCTCTCGTCTAATTAGAGGCACTGAGGTGTCTATTGCAGCCTTTGTGCAGACACAAAGAGGACCATTGATTTTGCTGTGGTGGACTGTATCTGAATACTTCAGGGAGTGTGTGTGTGTCTGTGAGGGAGAGTGTGTGTGTGTGTGTGTGTGTGTGTGTACTGTATATGAGTGTGTAAGAGATTGCCGGGCAGGGGAGCAAGTTATCTGCTGTCCCTTTGACCGACAGAAGCCTTAAATTCCAATTAGTCACACTTCCGTGGATTGGTGAAACTAATTACTGGCTTTAACTCCAGGCCAGTAATGAAATGTTTGGTGGAAAGTGGGAGCATGGGAGACCTGGGTAATTTGTGGCTTAGTCCCCGAAGTATTCAAGTCCCACATGTACCATTCTCGACCACTCCTGATTTTTGTTTGAAATTAAACATTAAAACAAGTGAACACAGGGTGAAGGTACTTAATGGTTTCAAATCCTCATGGATTTATCTTTAATATGCATCTGAAAGCCACCTCGACAACTGCTGCGGTTAAACATTTATTAATGACACCCTCTGATATGGAGCACCTCAGTAGAACGTGGCTCCTGGCTAAGTGATTTATGGACTACTGTATGTGCAAATTACAGTTTATTACTTCTTATTCCAAGACTAACCTCTGTCATTTAAACATATTTGTTACAGGGGCCAAAAGTATTAAAAATGAGTTTCTACATGGGAATGAAAATGTGCCAATGACCTTTCTACAGTAAACAGGCAGACTGTAGAAGAGGTAGCAGCTGGGAGGTAAACTTAAACCCATTGATTAACACTCTGGGTCAGGTGCTTTGTTCCCATTATCAAGTCAAGGTGAAACCTGCATTTACTTAGATTCCCCTGCACGGTGGCCATCTGCAACAGCTTGTCACTCCAACCTGCTCTCTTTCTCTCTCTCTTCCCCCTCTTCTTCAGGTTCAATAGTTGTCACTTACTGAGAAAATGCACTGTGCTCAACCGGGAACAGGGCCAAGTGCAGCACGGAATCTGTTTCATCCGACACTCCCTAATTTAGCATAAACCATAATTAAAGTGACTTGGCAGTCGGCTAAAACCAAATTTCATACTCCCTGATCACAAGAATGGGTGTGCAGTTGGTAGCCAGAAATGAGCCCGATGATGTGGACTTATTTAAATGCCCACCCTGACAATTATTAAATACGCTCAAACTGATGTACAACTATCAATGGCAATTGGTTAATGTACTATATATTGACACTTTTGGACTACAGTGCAAATAGAAAAAACAGGTATAGTACAAGGTATCCTGAGTATACATACGGTCCCAGGTATCCATGATGTAAGGCCAATATAAAAACCTATGGGGTTTTACTCATCACAGAACCAACAAACAAGCCACTTTCCAATACTGCATCATCCTGAAATCAAGGTTCCTGTACCATCACATTTCATCACAGGTTGCCATTGGCATTACCATTCTGTTTGAGTTATACCTCACAGTCTTCTGACACATAGCAAACATGTCCTTGGGCAATTAGTGGATTGTATGTCAAGGAAGATGATGTTTAACAGTTTCCCACTGTAGTTCAAATGGGGCACACAGCAACTCTGCACTAAAGTGTGGCCTGGCCCTTTAAAATGGGCCGCAGTGAATTGGCGTTTCAGAATTTATCACAGCTGCCACCGACCAAGTCGGTCCAAACATTATATCACCCACTGGCGCTCTCTCTCTCTCTCTCGTTCTCTCCCTCTTTCTATCCCTCGCTTTCTCTTTCTCCTTCACTGCAGCATTGCACATCCGGGCCTGTGTTTTCTTAAAGAGCCTCTATTCAACCCTGCTCTGAATTCCGAGGAATAGGCCATGAGGCCACAAAAAAATGAAGTGATAGAATCAAACCCTACTGCGAAGAACACATGTTAGCATGTGTAAAAGTGCAAAGATGCGCATACTGTACAGTGCTTGTACGTCTGTGCATCAACACTAGGGCTATAGTACATGGTATTGACACTGATTGTTAGAAAGAAAACTAACTCTAAATGTGGGAACATTTCCCTCTCTACTCATTGCATTGTCATTGTTGAATGTCATCCATCATTGCAGCCTCATGCATTACATAATATAAGGACATTTTGGAAAGGCCCATAAAGAATGTCTGTGAATATGAAATTGAAACTATGGTAAAAAGCTGTTACTTCTCGGCAGCAATATCTATGTTGATTCAACAGTATATTTTAAATATGCATGAGAGCTTGCAATGCATTTCACACTGCATCAAAATACAATTTCTTAGAAATGAACAGCACAGAAAGCCATATTAGGTCTGTAGTTTTCCATTGTTTCCCTACTACTAGCTCTACAATAAGTGCAATGCCTGGACTGTTATCTTCAGTTTAATGCCATTTATTAAAGATTCAAAAATGAAGATACTCATTTATTTATCATAATACAGTCGTCATTAATATTTAACTGAAGCTATCAACACTGGAACCTTGGAATCCCATTTGTACCTTCACAGAAACATCTTAGTATGACAACAATAGTAAATGTTCAGCCACCATTCTTCCTGCTACAGCATAAAAGATCAGGGGAGACTTTCCCAATCAACATTTTCATACCTCATTTGATGGAAACTCACGGTGAGAGCACGGAGCTATCAAAACCAGGTGAGGTATTACTTTTTCAGATTGAAAATACACTTGAAGTGTGGCTCTCAGTAGTGGAATCAGCATTGATCAATTGAAAATTAACAGATTAGATTTGCCACAAAGTCTGTAAGCACCTCGTTAAGTCTACAGAGCAGTCCCACGACTCACACATACTTCATAACACTAACTACACTGGGTTCCAGTTATTTGGAGTACTGCAGAACTACTATAACAACTGTATGTGCATGCACAATCCGCAGAGAGAATCCAATCCACCATGAATAACATATAGGGCATTTCCCAACTCTACCAAACTCTAATGACTTCACTCACAGCCTGATTCTTATGAATGCTGAGCCCACCATTGTACACTTCTGCTCAAATTGAATACACTTAGCACTACAGTCACCACTGGAACAATTTATCTCTGATTTCCTGATAGAGAACAAGTCCGTTTGTATGTGTACAGAAGAGTCTACAAATGCACACCCACGTTTGCCCGCACAAACACAAACACACAGGTTTGCCTCTTTTGATCTCTCTTACAGAGAAAGACTGAAACACATGGAACATACAAATCATATACACATTCACCCACCCACCCACAGTGCTTCAGCCCACATAAAGAAAGCTACAGCACACCTTTAAAACTAAAACTTTAGCCCAGGTTTTACAGACAGCTTCTCTCCGGGGAGACAGTAGGGAGAAGGCTGGAAACTTATTGGAGCTGTAAAAATCTATTCCTGAGGTCCTGCACCTCCCCCAGGAGCCCCCTTCAACCATTACAAAACTGGGACGAGACCTCATAAATGGAAAGGGGGGGTGGGAGTGCTAAGGGCAACTATATATCACTCTATGTGTAAAACAGCCTTCATCATAACACTAACTACACTGGGTTCCAGTTATTTGGAGTACTGCAGAACTACTATAACAACTGAACAGCAGCTCATAGAAACCATCCCCAAATTGATTAAAGAGCTTTATTTAAGCTTCACCGACTTTCCCCAACCACACAGATCTATTCTAAATCAGCTCTGTAATACCCTCAATGTGGATGCAAATTTGGAGAAAAACCTAACTAATATCTTACTAGATGGGGAGTGTTTTAAAAAATGCATGGAACTCAGTCCGGATTTAAACTTACTCTTGAAAGTTGTAATAGTAGAACGCACATTGGGTAGTGCATCATCAGTTCCTCTTGTCATGTTAGTCATTTATTTAGATTTTTTAACCTATAGATTTTGTCATTTTTTAGTCACTCAAAAATCACATGAATACACATTAGACATGGCAAAATGTAGAGAATTGCAAGAAAATTTGCTTTAAAAAGGCAACATTTTATTTGCACCCCATGACGAAATGTGTAGATTTGCAAGAAATAAGCTTAAACCTGCACAATTCTCTCCGCCAACAAGAGGGGTGTGAAAAGTGCACAGTGCTTGTGCCCATAGAAATAGACGTGGTGAATGCGCGGGGGGGTGTTCCTAAAAGCTGGAAGGCGGGCCCGAGTGAAAAAGTTTGGGAAACCCGGATGTGGAATAGAAGTACCACACTATCACAGTTCAACCTGAATTACACAACACTCAACTTCAAATGTGCCTCTCTTTTACATATGCCCAAAGAGGAACAAAACATTGAATGAATACAAACATTAACTGAAAATCTCTGCAGTATTACAGAGGATATAGAGGATGAATTAGCTCTCCCCTGAAACAATCAATGTGACTGAGACATTCTGATCTGTAAATTTGAAATCCTATTATGTGGTATGATGAAAATGATGAAAAATAGCCTACTAATAAACATATAAAAGAGAGGCACAAAACATGACTCTTTACTGCATTACTGATGTCCTTGAGCTCTACACATTGCCTGAATTGTGTGTGCTTCCACAGTGACCCGAGATATAGAGTGAGTAGATAATTGCAGTGGCAAAATGCTGAGTGATCAGTGCCAAAAAATGAATTAGACATACATCAGTGTGTTGCAGCTTGTGGTGACTAAAACATCATTCCATCTCATCACACTGCTTTACCCATGAAGCACTGCAATCAATCAATTATATCCCTAACTTAGAGGAAGCTGTGTCATTTTTTTAGGCAATAAGAACACATGGAAATAGACAATGTAGCAAAACACAGTAACATAGTTGTTGCAGTTTTGCCATCATCAAGTGAACATTTCAGAGAAACATTAAAATGTGTGATCAGCCACTTCATTGGCTTGCACTCGGCACTCCAATTTCCGTGTTAAGTGGGGGGGGGGGGTCAACATGGTGTCTCTGACTGGCAGGAAAGAGGGTCATATGATTAAGCAAAGAGGAACAGGGAGAGAGGGGACAAGTTACGATATGATTAGTTAGTAAAGGTATATTGGGTATATACAGTTGAAGTCTGAAGTTTACATACACTTAGGTTGGAGTCATTGAAACTCGTTTTTCAACCACTCCACACGTCTTGTTAACAAACTATAATTTTGGCAAGTCGGTTAGGACATCTACTTTGTGCATGACACAAGTCATTATTCCAACAATTGTTTACAGACATATTATTTCACTTATAATTCACTGTATCACAATTCCAGTGGATCAGAAGTTTACATACACTAAGTTGACTGTGCCTTTATACAACTTGGAAAATTCCAGAAAATTATGTCATGGCTTTAGAAGCTTCTGATAGGCTAATTGACATCATTTGAGTCAATTGGAGGTGTACCTGTGTGTGTATTTCAAGGCCTACCTTCAAACTCAGTGCCTCTTTGCTTGACATCATGGGTCAATCAAAAGAAATCAGCCAAGACCTAAGACAAAAAATCTGTAGACCTCCACAAGTCTGATTCATCCTTGGGAACAATTTCCAAATACCTGAAGGTACCAGGTTCATATGTACAAACAATAGTATGCAAGTACAAACACCATGGGACCATGCAGCCGTCATACCGCTCAGGAAGGAGACGCGTTCCGTCTCCTAGAGATGAAAGTACTTTGGTGTGAAAAGTGCAAATCAATCCCAGAACAACAGCAAAGGACCTTGTGCAGATGCTGGAGGAAACAGGAACAAAATTGTATATATCCACGGTAAAACAAGTCCTATATCGACATAACCTGAAAGGCCGCTCAGCAAGGAAGAAGCCACTGCTCCAAAACTGGCATAAAAAGCCAGACTACAGTTTGCAACTGCATATGGGGACAAAGATTGTACTTTTTGGAGAAATGTCCTCTGGTCTGATGAAACAAAAATAGAACTGTTTGGCCATAATGACCATCGTTATGTTTGGATGAAAAATGGGGAGGCTTGCAAGCCGAAGAACACCATCCCAACCGTGAAGCACGTGTTTTGGGGGTTCTTTGCTGCAGGAGGGACTGGTGCACTTCACAAAATAGATGGCATCATGAGGGAGGACAATTATGTGGATATATTGAAGCAACATCTCAAGACATCAGTCAGGAAGTTAAAGCTTGGGTCTACCAAATGGGTCTTCCAAATGGACAATGACCCCAAGCATACTTCCAAAGTTGTGGCAAAATGGCTTAAGGACAACAAAGTCAAGGTATTGGAGTGGCCATCACAAAGCCCTAACCTCAATCCTGTAGAAAATCTGTGGGCAGAACTGAAAAAGCATGTGCGAGCAAGGAGGCTTACAAACCTGATTCAGTTACACCAGCTCTGTCAGGAGGAATGGGCCAAAATTCACCCAACTTATTGTGTGAAGCTTGTGGAAGGCTACCCGAAACGTTTGACTCAAGTTAAACAATTTAAAGGCAATGCTACCAAATACTAATTGAGTGTATGTAAACTTCTTACCCACTGGGAATGTGATGAAAGAAATAAAAGCTGAAATAAATCACTCTCTCTACTATTATTCTGACATTTCACATTCTTAAAATAAAGTGGTGATCCTAACTGACCTAAGACATGGAATTTTTACTAGGATTAAATATCAGGAATTGTGAAAAACTGAGTTTAAATGTGTTTGGCTAAGGTGTATGTAAACTTCTGACTTCAACTGTACATTGGAGCTACTGTATATGTCTACGAAATACTATATGTGTGACTACCTCTGGGTATATATGTTTAATTACGGGACTTGGAGGACTGCTAGTGGGATGGAATATCTGAGGTGATGTGGGAATATGTTGGCATTGCTATAACAGTGTCGGAGCCTGATATTTCAGAACCCAAATCTTCGGAGGGGAGGAGGGTTGGAGAGGGGTTGCCCTGCCCGGTGTGTGTAGCTCAGCAGAGAGGAGAGAGGGTGCAGAGAGAGGATGTATAATGAGCGCCCCCCCAGCCTCCTGCCTGCCAGAGTGGCTGCATTAACACCACACACCTTATCAAGGGCGCTGTCACTGGCCCTGAGAGGCACAATGCACTGCCACTCTGCCAGCCAGCAGAAGAGAGGGAGAAGGAAGGAGAGAGAAAGAAAGAAAGAGGGAGGAGTGGGGAGGGAAGGAGCCTAGAGAACATTATCTTGATGAAGCCATGATCGATAAAGCCAGAGCAAGCCAATGGAACAGCGATACCATCCCTTTTAATTGAGATTAGACTCTGCAAGTTCACCGTGCGCCCATCTAATTTAAGAGTGGCCGACGTCTCACCACAGTTAACTCCTCACACACGTCATCAATTACAGGATACTCTCTGACCTGGGACCTGGCAGCCAATCAGAGGGCCCCACTTCCTCTCCTCACCTCTCGGTGGATCGCTGACTGGGGGGGGGAGACGCCTCTCTCTGGGGCCCCATGCCACCGGCCCTCCCTTCTCTGTTTTCTCTGTTATTTATTCCAGTGCATACATACCTCCTTGTCTACATATTTTCTTGCCCGGTTTCCTGGCACATTCCTTGGATATTCTTTTTACTGTAAAATGAATAGAAGACTAAAAAATAACATGGAGCTCCATTAAGGACAGTTGGAGCATGCAACACCACTATCTGACTGCTGAGGAAGGAGAGAATGTGGTAGCAAAGAGAGTTCCCACTGGGCACACACCGGTTGAATCAACGTTTTTCCACGTCATTTCAATGAAATTACGTTGAACCAATGTGGAATAGGCGTTGATTTGACATCTGTGCCCAGTGGGTTGCTCTTACTGGCTTAGTTCATTAATCAATCAGTCAGTAAATCAATCAATAATCATTATTTACATGAGCTTCCTCCTTGATGAGCCCTATTCATTGTGCCTACACACAATGGACAGATGATGACCTGCTATCAGTCAGGAGTGAGGAGTGAGGAGGAGGAGAAGCAGGAGGAGGAGGGGAAAGGAGGAACCAGTCTCACCTGAATGGACGTGCTGAGGTAAACAGGAGGATGTGCGTGAGGAAGGGATCAGGAGACTGATGAACAGCCGCACACTCATAGATAGACACACACACACAGACACACACACACACACACACATAGAGGCGCACACACACATACATACTCACACACATAAAAGCAGTGTCATGCACGTAAACATGCAGAGGTCATGCTTTTCTCACTCTTGTCAGTACAAAACACACAGGAAAATATTTTAAAAGGGGTTGTTGGTTTAGGTCTGTTTTTCCTGTTGGTCCTGCTGTTAACTCACCATCCTCAGTGGGAACATATATGTTTAAGAAAAGGCAGTCCTCGCTCTGGTCCTGTACATAAGAAGACACTATCTCCAGGTTGTTAGTGAACCACACAGGCAGCATGACGTCTGGCAGACGCCCCTCCACGATGGTCTGAGGGCAGACCGGGCCAAACTGCGTGGCGTTACGGACCTCTGGCCACGAGATGGGCGGCTCCGGGGGCTGAAAGCGCCTCTCGCCCGTGGGGGGTGCGGCATAAGGTACCCCCTGGAACTGAATGACGGGTCCCAGGATCTCGTTGTTGAGCTCCTTCTTGACGCCCCTCAGTTTGCCGTAGACGGTGGTGACCACGGGGTCCGTCTCGTCCAGTTTCTGAGAGGCCGTGACCAGGGCCTGCTGTGCTAGGCTCAGTATCCATAGCAGGAAGGTGAGGTCCAGGCCAAGACCCAGGCCTACGCCCAGCCGGGGCTGCATGACCCTCCAGGCAGGGTGCAGCCTCAGACGGCCATGCCTCTGCAGGGGCATGTTCCCTCTGCCACACCAGTAGATACACACACACACCAACTAGGGCTCACCACACCGCAGCGCTAGCAGCAAAAATCCACTTTAGATCTGCCCACAGAAAGGGTTACAATCAAAGGAAAAGTATGAGGCCTCCCAAACGTGCGGCTGTCAAAACTTTCAAAGGCTCTTTGCATGGCAAGTACTCCCCACTGATTTCACACTGGCGGAGGCAACATCTTCACTTGCTGCTATTCGTCAGGCCGCATCCTATTGACAGTCCTGTTTTCCATCCTGGCGACGCAGGCAGGGCAGCCATTTGCAGCAGGTCTTCCACAGATAAATCAACCCCAGTCGAGGCGTGGGTCTATATCCTGCAGGAAATAAAAAATAATTAATTAGTACTGAGGTGGAGAGAAGAAATATGAACAGAGCAGGGCTTTACTGGCTGTTACATTCTGGCTATGTTGCCATCAAGCAGAGCACAGGGGAATCACAGTCTGCCTAGTGACACCTCATCAATCATGTGCAAGTAGCAGACTGACTGAGTGACTGGGCATTAGTTAAGGGAGCCCTCCTCCTCTCCCAGACCAGGGAGGGAGAATTAAGAAGATCATGTTCATAGAGAGAAGGAAATCCTATTTTGTTTACAATGCGATGACACCTGTCATAGACACATAGTGGGGGACAGAGAGAAACTTCAATTATGACAGTGTTAGCATGGAAATGGGAAAAGAGATCCAAACATTCTCTAAGAGCATCCATATTCTTATGACTAGAGCACCCTTTTGAACATGTTTAGTCAACAAGGAGATTGACGTTAATTAGGGAAATATGCTCAGAAGAATAACATAATAAAGTTGCAAACCGAGCCTTGAGGTAATGCGACATGTTGACTTGCTTCTCCTTGCACATTAACTGGCTACTTCCAAATCTTAGGAGAGTATCCTTTCCACCTTGCATACAGTACGGTACATAAAACAAATATTTGAAAGCTATATTTGGATCATCCTCTATAGACGGGTTAGCTGATGTCACGAAAACGTTGCGCATGATTTAATGAGGCAGAAGTTTGTGTGATGCTGGATAGACAGATAGCTAGCAACAATGACAAGAAGCTGCCATGTGGGGAATCATAGGTGGCTCGTTTAAGCTAGTTTCATCTTGTTCTTAATACCATGTCTTGTTTTGAGGTGTTTTGACTGATCACAGCTAGCACAGAGGATCTGGGCCGATTCGGGTGAGAGTCGGGACAGTCGGCTGAGAGTCATGTGGCTCGAGTCTGTGCTGCCTTCGGCAGTATTACTTATGGCTACGATGCGGGGATTGAGTTCGGGCTGATTCCAGTGTGAGTTATCTGGCCCAAATGTATTATTTGGGGCTTGGGCCGATTCCAGTGACATTTATCTGTCCCAAATGTATTTCATGGGGCTCTGGGATACTCTCTGGCAGATGACTACGCGGGCTGATTTATACATTACATAATTTATTTTTCCATATTTTCTCATTGTTTCTGTGATAATTTAAATGAACATTTAAATTGACATTTTTAAGAGTCGTGTGTAGTATTTTAGTATTTTGATACTTTGTGCAACGCAATTGATAAGCATTAAACTTTGTGGCTGGAGCCTCCCAAGTGGCGCGGATGTCTAAGAAACTGCATCGCAGTGCAAACTGCATTGCTACAGATGCTGGTTCGAAACCCGAGCTGACGCGTGCCGGCCGCGACCGGGGGACCCATGAGGCGAGACACAATTGATCCAGCATCGCCCGAGTTAGGGGAGCGTTTGGCTGTCTGGGATGTCCTTGTCCCATCATGCTGTGGCGGGCCAAGCGCATGCACGCTGACAAAGTGTATGGTATTTCCCTCTGACACAATTTTTTTTTTTTGTCAATGGGTATAATTTGTATGTATAAAATGTATAATAGTAATATTTAAAATGACTAAATTGGGTAATTTTGTATAAATTTATTTCAATTTGCATCGGTCCACTTCTGGAGGGATTCTGGTCAAATGCCGGCAAAGTGGCTGAATTCCTGTAGTTGGAAATGCCCCGATGTACTTGGGCCGATTCTGGGCAGTCACTCAATTTGATTACAGGCCGAGTCCGACACCCGATTCCGGGCTGATTCAATCAGTTCCGGCCCCCCGGAAGAGGGCTGCTTCTGGGCCAGTTCCTCATTGCTACCTGGGATGACACCTCTATGCTAATATGTCTAAAATTCGCTAGCTTGCTAACCAACAAATCATTGTGCAAATGTATTTATGTTTTCAATAAACATTGGAGATGAAATATAGTTTACATGTTGTCCACGATCTAAGCCAACCCTTTGTGTATTGCCCCATAGTTGCACACACATCGGTTTTGTTGCTAAACAACCAACCCGTCTTTAGAAAACAAGTATTAAGGAGGAATGGGAGGTTAGTTTGTAACTAGAAGCGACTCGCTCTAGCTCTCCAAGGGAATCAGTTACGGGCGGATTCAGATCAGCCATTCATTTAGACCAGACATGAAAACAGAGGCAGATCTCCCAGCGAGACACAAAGTGGGTTTATGTCCTCCCAATATGGGATGCCTGTCATCAATATTACTGTACTGGGTCCACCACACATAGAGTCAGTGACACAGAGTCACGGACTCAGAGACAGCAGCAGAACAGGAACATCATTCAAAGTTCAGACCAAAACGTAGAGACATCAGCATTCGGAATGGAGACTATACAATGTAGTGTAGTAACTATGTAGTCAGGGGTGTCATTCTCCCCAGAAATCTGAGGGGGCACAAAGTACCTGAGGATGGTGGGGAAGTGGTCCGGAGGGGGGCTAGGTTGAAGAATTTAGCACTTTTCAAACACATGAAACAGCTTTTTCCTGCAATCTAGAGTCATAATCATTACGCTTAATTCTTTGTAAAAAAAAAACATGTCTATTTTTCTGCATATCTAAGCATACCTCTTGAGCTCTCTGTATCTTCCTAACTGAAATATGCTGCTCGGTATCTATAATGCTATAATCTGGGTACAGTACATTTAGTTATTGCTTGCTTTTCTAAAGTCTACCAACCTTGCCAGCAGGCATGCCAGCTAAGATAGTTAGACAAACTAGCTACTCTAACTTGATTGCTAGGCTGAAATGGCTTCTTAGTAGCTAGTTATGAGATTTGGAGATTGGGAACATAACTGGGCTAGCTAAAGCCAACTTCAGAAAATGTCTAGATGGCTAGTAGTATTACAGAGAAACAACAACAAAAATGTATACAAAATATGTATCTATATATATTTTAAACAGGACAAATCTGAGGAGTCAAGTGTTCCAAGCTCCCCCTATGGGCATGATGCCTCTGCATGTAGTAAGTTACTTTAAAATGAGTGGCCCAGTGGTGAAGTAGGTTGACACCATGGGGAGATGAAGTGATCCTAACAACCCACAACCCCAAGACATTAAGCACACCCTAAGGTTGGACATTTTTAGACAGCAGTTCTAAAAATACACTGTAGCTGTGAGCAAGTTGAAAGAAACACTTAGGTTGGTCAAGCAGATCTGTCCGCTTATTGGTCTTCCTGTAGACCTAAGTACACTTATGTGTGTGTGAATATACAAGGATACAGGGTTGGAACAGAGCTTTATATCACCCATAGTAAATGTAAATTAAGTGCTCTGGGTTGGAGGAGTTTTGCAGTGGTCTGATAGTTTTAAACCATCCCAGACACAGCAGATGAGATGTCTAGGTGTACACAATGGTAATATTTGCAATCACTTAGTTTTTGTATATAGCCAAACACATTCATTACTGGTACCACTCTCACTTCAACCCTTGCAACAAAACCATATTTCAAAACAAATCGCATCTATTGACAGAGGCATACAAATGATATGCATCCAAACAAATGCATAGCAAGCAGTCTGCGCCCTGGAATAATTAGGCAAACAGATAAACAGCGGAATGAAATGAAAATCTCTGGCATTGATTGTGTACTGTATTGTTAATGAGGCTATAAAACTACTGTGAGGTTTTTACAATGGGGGAGGCTAAGAAAAACTGCACATGGACCTCGCCGCAAGCCTTTGTCATCTCTGACACACCAGACAAATATTTAGACTGCAGACAAGCAAATAAAAACCAAGGCTTTGGCTCTAATCTTTTTTCAGAATCCAGGAGGGGCGAGGTTTGGCTGGAGGGATGATAGCTGGCTGGTTGGAGCAAAGCAGGATTTGGTAACAATGTTGTGCTGCACTGTGTGAGGGAGATGAAGTAAATGAGTGTGTGCACAGAGGATGAGATCAGATTGTGTCCTTTAATCCTTATGACAATCTAACTCAAACAGGCCTATGGTGAGAGGAGTTGAGGTCTCTCCCAAAGCTAAATCTCTCTGGGGTGGTAATGTACTGTACACTTCCCAGCAACACTGGGCCACAAACCTACGGTAGCTACCTTAACACTCTGTAATATCTACGTCATACCTGCAGCAATACAATAGTGGCACCCTGATGTCATTTGAATCAAAAGGAAAATCAATTCAATTCTGTACTATATGCTCATGTTTTCCTTCTAGAAAATTATTTCTCATTCCATTTTCCTCACTTTCCCTAAATGGGGACAGAAAATGGTTGCCACTTTGCCTCCAATTTCCATACTTTCTGTGTGTGATTAAACCCTTCCAGGTGTTGAGAACAAATTTCACACGTGGCCAAGATATCCATTTAACAAATCCTTTGAAAATCCCCTGCTTAAGAACCCCAACATAATAAGCTCAAGCAAAAAGAGGGGATCTATGAAATCAACCTTGCCATTTATTTTGCATGTGGAGTAACTCATGTATAATCCTGTTTTTCCATTTTTTTCCCCATGTTGTTGGTTCCCAGAGTACATGGAGAAGCATGCATCGTGCAGATCCAGTGCAGGAACTT
This sequence comes from Oncorhynchus tshawytscha, assembly GCF_018296145.1. Taxonomy (NCBI): domain Eukaryota; kingdom Metazoa; phylum Chordata; class Actinopteri; order Salmoniformes; family Salmonidae; genus Oncorhynchus; species Oncorhynchus tshawytscha. The sequence continues at coordinate 60,874,303 of NC_056433.1, read as the reverse complement.
GTCCCAGTGTGAGTCGAATCACTAACCTGCTCAGGGACACTGCAGCCAAGTGTCAATGCTGAAATGGGAAGCTTTGAAATGGGACGCAATGTTATGACTGTATGTTATGTCAAAAATATGTCATTGTTCACCTCTAGACAATCTATACCTGATGCATCACAATACGTCATCACCACTTCATTTATTACCCTATTAATAAACTGACGGGTATACGGAGTGGCAAAATACCACAGAAAAGGCATGGCTACGCAGTACATAGACTGAGAGACGATGGTAGATGAACAGCGTTTAATGAGGTTCAGCACATTTTTCCCCATAGGAGCCACTGGAAGGTCCCCGATTATATAGAGGTGTACTCTGGAAAACAAACGGCCTATTATTTGAGCCCAAGCTGTAAAGCATAGAGAACATAGAGGCACAAAGCAGAGTTATGGTGGCAGTCAGTCAACAGACTAAACCTTCCATCACTGTGTGGTTTACATCCATGCGAGCTCCCACTGACCTTAATGATCTAATTTCACCTCCAATAAAGGCTTTTGGGGAATTTATAGACGACTGCTTATGACTATTTCAGTGGATGCTTAGCCAGCAGGTTCACCATGGCCAGAGTGTGATTTGGGGATTTTGCGGTGTGACAGTGAGATGTCGCTGTGAATTAAGAACAGGAGTCAGAAGCCTCCTCTGTGCTCCTAACAAATTGAGCACCGTTTGTGACAATGTCCATTGTATCACCATCCTTCAGTAAAACATGTCAGTCACATTGTGAGGAAGTGAGTAACTAGACTTGACTGCAGCAGCTCCACTGAGGCCTGTCTCCAAACTGGGGGAAATCCCAGGGCTGGGGTTATTAATAAAGACTTATGAATACATCCAGCATCCATACATTAATAAGAAGAAATCTACAATCTATAGTAAATCCATTAGGAAATGACGATTAAGAAACAATAATGATCATATGACAAATGACCACCACCACTATGTGTGCTACTAATAAAAAATGATAGAACGCTGATACCAATAATATCATCAATTACATTTGGTAGCAGCGGTAGTAGTAGAATCACTAATACAAGTAGTAGTATCCACCATTTTGGTTTTTCATCATTACTACCATCTTAATTATGGCTAATGACACTTAACAAATTCCATGATTTACTCAATTACTGCTTAAGTCCCTCTGACTGTAGCAGGTTTTCTTGTGCTGTCATGTCACATCAACTCTGATGGCCCCTCAGTGCTCTGGAGTACTGGGAACATGGAGAAGTTAAAACTGTAATGGCAAGCCGTGAGCGCTTCACACTGCACACACACACTGCACACAAACTGCACACACACACAGAGAGAAACACACAGCGTATGGTGCCCAGCATACGCCTGCAGCTCGTGGCGGAGCACTGAAGTGCATGACGACAGGGGTGACGTGGCTGCGCATTATTCAGCCTGCTCTACTCCCAGCGTCTGCAGCAGCTCTGGTGAAGTCCTGCATCACACTGCACACTATAGCCTACACTACTCCCTACTTTACCCCCTTATCCTTAATTAGCCCCCTTAAGAAAGCCTCCTCCTCTGGTCTCACATCCCCATATTACACTGTTTACCAAGATGATAAACAGCATCATAACTGGACAGCTTCATTGGTGCTTCTACTTAGCAAATCGGGTCAATTCTCTCAAATCAAGTTTATATTTAACTGCATTTCACGTGGGTGTCAAGACACTGAACAAAATGAAGCAAGGACTGCCAAACAAAACAATGCAAGAAAAGGGAATACAAGTTGAATACACATTGATAACACAATCAATGGATAAAGACCGGGACAGGTAGCGAGTAGAGGTGGGAGAGGCAGTGATCAGCTGATCACAGCCCTTGTTAGAGCCTGTATTTAGAAAACATGTTTTCATAATTTGACTACATTTATGCAGCATGGATGGATTGGTTGTGTGGGAGGGCATCTGTTTTTTTCCCTCCACTTGGTTCACCTGGCTGCCATCTTCATGCCTTCTTGCCAGGGGTCACAGCTGAAGCACTAGGTTGGCGTGAAATTTTTAAAAATGGAAAAGCTTCCTGCCTTCTCTCCGAGTGTCCTTGTGCTCAGTGAGAAACACTACCTCCCACTCTCTCACTTCAGGGCACAGGGAATAGGCCTGGTCAGGAGGAGGCGTGGGAAAGTCATTATCATACTTAGAAAATGATCAACTCCACTATTAGATAATATTTTCCACTAATACAAATGTGGCGGGCTCTCCCCAGCCCAGCTCTCCTGGGGCAGACAGGTCTTACAGCTCCACTTTAGCCCACCCCTAGGATCCAGGGGGCCCCCTAAAATTGGTTTACATCAAAGCAATAATTAGTCAGTTAGTTACTGCAGAGCTCATAAGGGACTGGGATGCCCTCAAGGGCCAAGCCTGTGAGCTGGAGAGAGTAAACACAGAACCTACACTCAGCTAGTTTCCCCTGGTGGGACTCAAACTTGGGTTTGGTTTCTTAATGGGCACAAATAGAGGGCAAAACTTTCTTTAAGAGACATAAATGAGTCAAAACTTTAGTGGAGCATTTGTGGTTGTTAATTCTCTATATGAATCCAATATTTTTTCACTTTGTTCTGATCTGGCTTTAAAAGCCACCCCCCTGAGTGGAAGGACAGGTGTTCTTGTGAAAACACAGAGCCTACTGAATTGGAAAGTGTGAGAGCGCTGCTGTGGCCCAGCTCTCTCTCACCTTTAGAGCTACAGGACTCTGATCGATTGGCTGAGACGTCCTTTCACTCCAGCAGCTGTGGATAGGTGAGAAGTGGAGTACAGATGAGAGGAAGCGAGCAACAAGCAAAAACTGCACTCCTCACAGGGACACAGAGATAAAAGTCCATTAAGGCCGTTTAGCTTCGTCTTGCACTTTGAGTCCCTGGCACATACTGTGCTTCACTTTATGTGTTTTGGTTTTCTTCAGGAAATGGACAAAAGAAGTGTAAAAGGACTGGATGCCCTCAGGTGAGAACCTGAGCCATCAGACCAGAGGGTTGGTCAGGTCCCACAGCAGAGCTCTGTGCCTCTGTCCACTCATTAGGTTGGGTGCTCCAACGTCCCTCCATGGGTACACACACACACACTTCCGACCTGATTAATGCCCCATTTCCCAGAGCCTGCTGTGCTCCCTGTCAGAGCTGATGCTCTCGCTGCACCCATTTCCCACCTCAGATCAGTCAGACATAATGAACTGACCAAAAACACAGCAAATAACCATTAAGCTCAGCTCTCATGTTGACAAGAGGAGACCATCAGTCCACTTGAGTTGAAGAAAGACTGTAGGGCTAAATAACCAGCAAATGGCTAGTTAACATGCAAAACCACCTACCATGGCAAATCCCAAACACCATCCATGACACAGGATACTCACAAAGCCTTCTTTAGAGGGGCCATTTGGAGCCCATGCTAGAAAATTTGCAAAAAATTCAGACAGTTCCAAAATGGCCCCAAATTAAACAACACCATGTCAGAACTTGTAACAGAAAACTCCACAGCAATCATCTAAGGAGGAAAGGATAGCAGATATCTTCCATATTCTCCATCCCATTGCTAAAGCAGGTGTGCTTCCCACATGTCTATTAGCTTGTGGAATTATTATCTGAAACTAAAAGCCACACTGTCTGACTGTGATCATGTGCCAATACTGTCCATGCAATCTGTAAAGGGAAAATATTTAGCTTTTAAAAATAAAATAAAAAATCTAAAATAGTAGTATAGAAAGAAAAACTGGTGAAGGTCATCTTGCTATATAAATGCCCAGACAGAGAATGTTATGTACAAAGACATGCGACAGTTGGAGGCTCTCTGCCAATACTGTAATGAAAAGAGTATTATTCCAATGACAATTTGGCAATCAGACTTTTTTTTGCAATACTTGTAAATAAGGGAAATTAGATGAATAATGCATTATGAGACCTGGAGTTGACTTTCTGTACCTGAACAATAGAATATGCCATCAATGGTCATTTGTTATAGGCTGTTGATTTAGCACAACGGTAGGCACTGTGCATAATGCACTGAAAAATAAAGTTTTCCAAAAATGTCCTAACCAACATTTTGAGGGTGAGTTCATTAAATCGGCCATATAATTCTAAAGTAACGCACCTGAAACAACAGGAACGCAGAAGTCAACACTTCCATTATTTATGAACTAGCTCCCTCCCATGTACAGAGTGGGTAGCTGAGTTAGAGACTGCCAGGGGCTAAAGGAAAGAAGGTAGATTATTGTAAGAAGCTCTAACCTTTCAGGCTACTGGCTTGACAATAGATCAAAATGGTTTGAGACTATTGGAGGTATGAACTACTGATGACACAGATGTTAAAACATATAAATAAACATAAATAAATTTAAAAAAAAATAAAAATAACAGTAGCCTAAGCATTAGCAACATTGTATCCCATTGTTTCAAATCAATTTGGCTCCTACCATACATTCTAGTTGAGTTGAGTGAGTCAAAATCATATCTTTATTTAGCTAGCCATTTAAATTAACATTTATATGAACAATTTTGAATGTTACTTTCAATGTTAAAGATGTTAACTTAAATGGCTACGGGAAAAAGCTAATATTTTACTCGTTGCTCTCACAAATCAGCAGACATAATTGATATTTTTTTTGTGCTTGCGTTACAATATCAAATGTTATTGGTCACATACACATGGTTAGCAGATGTTAATGCGAGAGTAGCGAAATGCTTGAGAGCAACCAATCATATCGCTCTCTATTTCAAATCACATTCAACTGTGTCCTTGACTCTAATATTGTGTACGATTTGATTGGTTAGGCCTACCTACTACCTCATTTTATGAGCTTTTACGGGAGCAAAATCCAATGTGTCTAAAACAACACAACATGCAGTGTTCATGTCAATAAAACTGTAATTAACAGCACCACGCCAGAGCGTACTGTATAGGAGCTTATCTGAAAAATGCCCACTTATGCATATAGCAATCGATGTAAGTCAATGACCAATAGCTTGAAGATCATATAATGATAACTGGTGAGTTTATCCCCCATATCAAACATGCCTTAAATATCCATATTGTAGATAATATCAATAACGACTATTTGCCAAAGCCAAATAAAGTAATCCAGTCTTTTACTGCTATGAGTAGCTTGTCCTGTCTGTGGGCTATGAATTGAGCGCACATAAATACCGCATTTATCCAGTTTTCTGGTGCCCGGTGCCTATAGCCAATAGTGTTGAACTTGCCCATCAAACGTTGCCTACTCGATTTACTGTATAATACATTCAGTTCTTCATAGCATAAAATGTTTAGCCACCAGCTGAGTGTTTTAATTGTCTACTCAGTCGTCTCTGAACATACCCATTGACATTAATTAATGAAGGCTAAGACATTCCCAACTCAACGTGAGGTATATATCCTTAATTATGGGTCAATTAATATCAAGTCATTTGGCTGATTAATTTCAATTAAGGGTGGAAATTGATTTTCCTTCATCAAGTGAGGATGGTGTTCTATCTTTATTGCACTGAATAGGGTTAGGTCTCTTCTCAGGACTGCAACTAACGTTAAAATGGACAGTGCATGTTGGACCTAAGCACCTGTGCAACTGGCATCAGCACAACTGACCCTTATGAAAGTAGATCACATTTTCATATCACATTTTCATATTCAACGTACAGGCACGTGAGTGTGTGAGCTTCCAACAGAGAGATTTCACCAGAGAGCTGAACAGGAGCATATTGTCAAGCATCTATAGCAACATATGCTCCATCGTTTAATGTAGCCACAATTCCATCATCCCCAATTGAAATTCGTCATAACTCTAGGATAATTATATAGGCTATGCAATATACACATTATGCATGAAATTAAATACATTTAGGCAGTCTAAACTTGTTTATCACCTCCTTTCCAATATATTACGATTAACCTCGACACAAAGGCTCGCGTTTAAAATCCCCATTTGATAAAAGTACACAAAAGCTGGGACCGAGTAACATGTTTAAACAGACATATTTGCGTACATGTATATTTACCATAAGGCTTGATCTCCACCACTCGTCGTCACCTCAGACAATTTTCCTTAGTGCCATGTTCCGTTATTTCAGAGTGCATTGCTCTTTAAAATCAGGGACACAAACCTTGCCAGAAAAAATAGGACTTTTCACTTCAAAGGTTAAAAACTTGCTTTTTCATACTTCGTCATAATTCGGTCCAATTTCGCAGAATAAAGACAAACTAAAGGGTCCCCCTCAGCCAGAATAAGTGTTTTTAATCCAAAATGTTTTCCTTCATCAGACGACCATTTGCTCTGGGTCTTGCGCAACCCTCCTTGTCTTAACAACATGAAAACTAAAGAACTGAAATATTTTTTTATCTGCTCCTCACGATTCAGGGTGCACCTGCTTGATAAAATGCCGAGGTCTCTTCTCATCCCTGTTGGAGAGAGGATGCGCTGATCGAAAAATGGAACAGAGATACACCTAGTGGCCCTGGAAAGAACTTCAATAAAGCTGCTAAATATTTTTTAAAGAGACAAGGAATATTTGTTTCCGTTTGTCTGCAATTTAACTTCCTCTTTTCAAGTCACGATTTTACTCCAGCCCATTATAGGTTACCTATTGTGTTGTATCTCTATGTGTGGGCATTTCTGAAGTAGCTATTATTCCCAGAATGAATCACTTCCCTGAACGTACTGCTGTTGCATCACATTCACAGGTACTTTTTGACTGCATTTTATTTGCCAGAATGTTTGTTGTTTTTAAGTGCAGAATGATCACTAGTGCATATGAGCATATACCACCTGAGAGGGATAATTATTTAAACCCTGGATTGGATTTAGCCACCATATAGAGCCATTGTTCTGCAAGCACTTCACAATTGATAGGCTACTTGCAGCACATGGAGAATGCTAAGAGTATTGCTCTGTTTGCTACAAGCATTGTGGGACTGCCACTATATATGATTTCACCTAAAGGATATTTTCAGCAACACGGACAGCCTTTCCAAGTAGAGAAAGATAGAGGGTACAAACAACCATTGAAGTTGTACCCTATTAATGTTAAAATAATAGGGCAGAGGAGTCTGAGAAGGCTAGGTTTAATAGATTTCTATACTTCAAAGGGAGTTTCAGTTGTGATTCTATTGTGTAGACATGGTCACAAAATAAGAATCTCAATTTATACTGAACAAAAATATAAACGCAACATGTAAAGTATTGGTCCCATGGTTCATGAGCTGAAATAAAAGATTGCAGACATTTTCCATATGCACAAAAAGCTTATTTCTCTCAACTTTTGGGCACACATTTTTTTCCATCCCTGTTATTGAGCATTTCTCCTCTGCCAAGATAATCCATCCACCTGACAGGTGTGGCATATCAAGAAGTTGATTAAACAGCATGATCATTACACATGTGCACCTTGTGCTGGGAACAATAAAAGGCCCCTCTAAAATGTGCAGTTTTGTCACAAAACACAATGCCACAGATGTCTCAAGTTTTGAGGGAGCAAGCAATTGGCATGCTGACTGCAGGAATGTCCACCAGAGATATTGCCAGTGAATTTCATGTTATTTGTTTACCATAAGCTGCCTGCAACATCATTTTAGAGAATTTTGCAGTATGTCCAACCGGCCTCACAACTGCAGACCAAGTTCATGGCGTTGTCTGGGTGCTCGGTTTGCTGATGTCAATGTTGTGAATAAAGTGCCCCATTGTAGCGGTGGGGTTATGGTATGGGCAGGCAAACTACGGACAATGAACACAATTGCATTTTAACAATGGCAAAGAGATACCGTGATGAGATTCTGAGGCCCATTGTCGTGCCATTCATCCACTGCCATCACCTCATGTTTCAGCATGATAATGCACGGCACCATGTCTCAAGGATCTATAATTCTTGGAAGCTGAAAATGTCTCAGTTCGTCCATGGCCTGCATACTCAGACATGTCACCCACTAAGCATGTTTGAGATGCTCTGGGTAGATGTGTACGACAGCATGTCCCAGGTCCCACCAATATGCAGCAACTTTGAACAGCCATTGAAGAGGAGTGGGACAACATTCCACAGGCCACAATCAACAGCCTGAACAACTCTAAGCGAAGAAGATGTGCTGCATGAGGCAAATGGTCACACTAGATACTGAATGGTTTTTGGATCCACGCATCTACCTTTTTTTAAGGTATCTGTGACCAACAGATACATACAGTGGGGCAAAAAAGTATTTAGTCAGCCACCAATTGTGCAAGTTCTCCCACTTAAAAAGATGAAAGAGGCCTGTAATTTTCATCATGGGTACACTTCAACTACGACAGACAAAATGAGAAAAGAAAATCCAGAAAATCACATTAGGATTTTTAATGAATTTATTTGTAAATTATGGTGGAAAATAAGTATTTGGTCACCTACAAACAAGCAAGATTTCTGGCTCTCACAGAAATGTACCTTCTTCTTTAAGAGGCTCATCTGTCCTCCACTCGTTACCTGTATTAATGGCACCTGTTTGAACTTGTTATCAGTATAAAAGACACCTGTCCACAACCTCAAACAGTCACACTTCAAACTCCACTATGGCCAAGACCAAAGAGCTGTCAAAGGACACCAGAAACAAAATTGTAGACCTGTATCAGGCTAAGAAGACTGAATCTGCAATAGGTAAGCAGCTTGGTTTGAAGAAATCAACTGTGGGAGCAATTATTAGGAAATGGAAGACATACAAGACCACTGATACTCTCCCTCGATCTGGGGCTCCACGCAAGATCTCACCCCATGGGGTCAAAATGATCACAAGAACGGTGAGCAAAAATCCCAGAACCACATGGGGGGACCTAGTGAATGACCTGCATAGAGCTGGGACCAAAGTAACAAAGCCTACCATCAGTAACACACTGCACCGCCAGTGACTCAAATCCTGCAGTGCCAGACGTGTCCCCCTGCTTAAGCCAGTACATGTCCAGGCCCGTCTGAAGTTTGCTAGAGAGCATTTGGATGATCCAGAAGAAGATTGGAAGAATGTCATATGGTCAGATGAAACCAAATATAACTTTTTGGTAAAAACTCAACTCGTCGTGTTTGGAGGACAAAGAATGCTGAGTTGCATCCAAAGAACACCATACCTACTGTGAAGCATGGGGGTGGAAACATCATGCTTTGGGACTGTTTTTCTGCAAAGGGACCAGGATGACTGATCCGTGTAAAGGAAAGAATGAATGGGGCCATGTATCGTGAGATTTTGAGTGAAAACCTCCTTCCATCAGCAAGGGCATTGAAGATGAAACGTGGCTGGGTCTTTCAGCATGACAATGATCCCAAACACACCGCCCGGGCAACGAAGGAGTGGCTTCGTAAGAAGCATTTCAAGGTCCTGGAGTGGCCTAGCCAGTCTCCAGATCTTAACCCCGTAGAAAATCTTTGGAGGGAGTTGAAAGTCTGTGTTGCCCAGCAACAGTCCCAAAACATCACTGTTCTAGAGGAGATCTGCATGGAGGAATGGGCCAAAATACCAGCAACAGTGTGTGAAAACCATGTGAAGACTTACAGAAAACCTTTGACCTCTGTCATTGCCAACAAAGGGTATATAACAAAGTATTGAGATAAACTTTTGTTATTGACCAAATACTTTTTTTTTCTCATTTTGTCTGTCATAGTTGAAGTGTACCTATGATGAAAAAGTGGGAGAATTTGCACAATTGGTGGCTTTTTTGCCCCACTGTATCTGTGTTCCCAGTCATGTGAAACCCATAGATTAGGGCCCAATAAATGTATTTCAATTGAATGATTTCCTTATATGAACTGTAACTCAGTAAAATCGTTGAAATTGTTGCATGCTGAGTTTATATTTTTGTTCAGTATACATTGAGTTGCTCTTAAACGTGTAGAAATGCTGTAATTACACTAATAACAATATTGTATTAATGTGGTAACACAGAACATAGTACAATGTTGTGACTGTAGTAATTCAGCTGGTATAACTACACGGATATAATAGAGCAACTTAATGTCCGTGTTATCTTAAACAGTGCTGTCCTGTTGACAGTCATCAGTAGCCTAGGCAGCCAATAGTGCATGGGCGCTAGATCTGCACTAGGCTTGATGTGCATCCTCCATTCAGACTGCAAAGGCATCATTTTCCTCCATAAGTAGCTTCAATTACGAGAAGGTGGGAAAAATGGGAAATATGTGTACTTTCTTTATGAAACACCCTTTTCCACCCCCATTTTCAGATTTCCAGCCAATTTAGGATGTTGCACACTGTGTTCAGCCAAGGGTGTGCAATGTCCTGTCTGAAAATACAAAAATGGTGGTGGAAAATGGTGTTTCATCAACAACAACAAAAACAACAAAAAAATCAAATTTATTTGTCACATACACATGGTTAGCAGATGTTAATGTGAGTGTAGCGAAATGCTTGTGCTTCTAGTTCCGACAATGCAGTAATAACCAACGAGTAATCTAACCTAATAATTCCAAAACTACTACCTTATACACACAAGTGTAAAGGGATAAAGAATATGTGCATAAAGATATACGAATGAGTGATGGTACAGAACGGCATAGGCAAGATGCAGTAGACGGTATCGAGTACAGTATATACATATGAGATGAGTAATGTAGGGTATGTAAACAAAGTGGCATAGTTTAAAGTGGCTAGTGATACATGTATTACATAAAGATGCAGTAGATGATAGAGTACAGTATATACATATACATATGAGATGAATAATGTAGGGTATGTAAACATTATATTAAGTAGCATTGTTTAAAGTGGCTAGTGATATATTTTACATCAATTTCCATCAATTCCCATTATTAAAGTGGCTGGAGTTGAGTCAGTGTGTTGGCAGCAGCCACTCAATGTTAGTGGTGGCTGTTTAACAGTCTGATGGCTTTGAGATAGAAGCTGTTTTTCAGTCTCTCGGTCCCAGCTTTGATGCACCTGTACTGACCTCGCCTTCTGGATGATAGCGGGGTGAACAGGCAGTGGCTCGGGTGGTTGTTGTCCTTGATGATCTTTATGGCCTTCCTGTGACATCGGGTGGTGTAGGTGTCCTGGAGGGCAGGTAGTTTGCCCCCGGTGATGCGTTGTGCAGACCTCACTACCCTCTGGAGAGCCTTACGGTTGTGGGCGGAGCAGTTGCCGTACCAGGCGGTGATACAGCCCGACAGGATGCTCTCGATTGTGCATCTATAGAAGTTTGTGAGTGTTTTTGGTGACAAGCCGAATTTCTTCAGCCTCCTGAGGTTGAAGAGGCGCTGCTGCATCTTCTTCATGATGCTGTCTGTGTGGGTGGACCAATTCGGTTTGTCTGTGATGTGTACGCCGAGGAACTTAAAACTTACTACCCTCTCCACTACTGTCCCATCGATGTGGATAGGGGGGTGTTCCCTCTGCTGTTTCCTGAAGTCCACAATCATCTCCTTAGTTTTGTTGACGTTGAGTGTGAGGTTATTTTCCTGACACCACACTCCGAGGGCCCTCACCCCCTCCCTGTAGGCCATCTCGTTGTTGTTGGTAATCAAGCCTACCACTGTAGTGTCGTCCGCAAACTTGATGATTGAGTTGGAGGCGTGCGTGGCCACGCAGTCGTGGGTGAACAGGGAGTACAGGAGAGAGCTCAGAACGCACCCTTGTGGGGTCCAGTGGGAACAGCAGACTGGGATAAGGATTGATTGAATATGTCCGGAAACACACCAGCCAGCTGGTCTGCGCATGCTCTGAGGGCGCGGCTGGGGATGCCGTCTGGGCCTGCAGCCTTGCGAGGGTTAACACGTTTAAATGTTTTACTCACGTCGGCTGCAGTGAAGGAGAGTCCGCATGTTTCGGTAGCGGCCCGTGTCAGTGGCACTGTATTGTCTTCAAAGCGGGCAAAAAAGTTATTTAGTCTGCCTGGGAGCAAGACATCCTGGTCCGTGACGGGGCTGGTTTTCTTTTTGTAATCCGAGATTGACTGTAGACCCTGCCACATACCTCTTGTGTCTGAGCCGTTGAATTGCGACTCTACTTTGTCTCTATACTGACGCTTAGCTTGTTTGATTGCCTTGCGGAGGGAACAGTTACGCTGTTTGTATTCAGTCATGTTTCCGGTCACCTTACCCTGATTAAAAGCAGTGGTTCGCGCTTTCAGTTTCACGCGAATGCTGCCATCAATCCACAGTTTCTGGTTTGGGAATGTTTTAATCGTTGCTATGGGAACGACATCTTCAATGCACGTTCTAATGAACTCGCACACCGAATCAGCGTATTCGTCAATGTTGTTGTTCGCCGCAATGTGGAACATATCCCAGTCCACGTGATGGAAGCATTAAGTACAAATATTTTCCATGTTTTTTTCAGCTGCCTATTCAAGGGAACCAAAGACTGAATAAGCACTTGAACAGAACTTTAGATTGTGAAACTGCACTGATAGATATCAAGCAACTCAGCTGCTACAGTTGATATGGCGACTTGGAAAATGGAATTTCTTTTTAAGAATAAGGGGAAACTTAGCTACTCTTCGTCTACTGTCCAGGGGTGCAACTTTGGTTTTAGACGTGGGTGGGACATAATCTGGCAGGGGTTCCTCCTTCAGATTTTTTTGTGGCATTTTAAGGTAATTTCCTGCATTTCTACTAAGGCTGTCCACAACAACAACAAAAATCTAGGTCCACCAATAGTAGTCTTTTCTTTCGACCAATCAATAGATCAACATTTTAAAATGTGTATTATTACATAGGCCTGTATAGACACACCCTATGTGTTTTAATAAAATCAACTAGGCAAAATGTACTGAACTTCTCTGATGCTTAAACAAGCTGTTCGATTAAAAATCAATACACACAAATGACTCAAGAAGGAGCCAGAGATCAAGATAGCCTAACCAGAAGAAGAAAATCTGTTTCCTAACCCTCCTTCTCCTTCCTGCTGTTATGCTCCTGAAGTTGCTGGTAATAGGCTACACCAGTGCTCGACAAGCTTTTCCATTTGGAGTGCAAATTTATCTTACCATTTCTACCAATTTCCATGCCATTTATGATTTTCATATGCACATTTTTGTGGAACAGTTTAATTTCATTTATAAAATAAATTGTATCTCAAAATCATTGTCTGTGGTTAATCCACATTCTATATAAATCTAAATGAAAATTATACAAATCTAAAAGTAACTTTTCTTGCCATTCCCAACTATGTAATAATAACCTACATAAAGCCAACACAAAAACATTGAGGCATGCAGGTAGAAAAGATCATGATACAAATAAATAACCTGCAAATCACATTGGCTTTGCACAGTCTGTCTGCAACGATCGTGAAACATTGTATCAACTATTAACAAGGTTGCCCCAAAACTCTCCCTAGCAAACTTGAAACATTGTATCAAATATTCCGGGCCAGTGAGCCCATAAAATACACAACTGTAGGCTATTTGTGCAAGGGATAAGAAGTAATCAGGTTTCCACCTTATCAGAGCATTACATTTTTCAGTTTCATGAGTGGTTATCGAAAGGGATAGAGCTGGAAATATTGTGTAAATACTTTGATGAACTATTGTCATTATTAATCGATTCTAAAAACAGACTTTGTTTACTTGCTGTTTGAGGTGAAGAAAAATGACTTTGAGAAGCTCCACAGCTCATTAGTGGTGGTGAGTTAAGACAAGCAGAAATACTACCAGATAGCCGCAGTACAGGTAGACTAGTCCTACTTCTATATGCGTAATCAGGTGTGCATCCTTACTCAAAATTGACAGGAGCGTTTCAAACAAAAGACGATTAATAAATTGACAAAACTTCTCACAAGTGTAGCATAGGTTGTGAGTTCTGTAAAAACACATGTCCACTCCAACAATGAGAATGGTAAATGACTAATAATAAATTGAATGCATCAACAGAAATAACCCTAACCAAACAAACATTGCATATTAGAAATTATGTGAATTAACGGTATTTTTTTATTTAACCTTTATTTAACCAGGTAGGCCAGTTGAGAACAAGTTCTGATTTACAACTGCAACCTGGCCAAGATAAAGCAAAGCAGTGTGACACAAACAACACAGAGTTACACATGGAATAACCAAACATACAGTCAATAACACAATTGTCACGAACGTCGTAGTGAGGAGACCAAAGCGCAGCGTGATGTGAATACATCCTTTTAATGATAGATGAAAACAAACACAAAGTACACTAAACAAACAAACTATCAAAACGACCGTGACCACTATAAAAAAAAAATTAGAAAAAATTATTTATTACCATCCATACCATTCATACTTTACAAAATAATAATTCTCATTCATTCTATTTACAAAAACCACCAAACACCCAAACAAAAACAAACCTCAGGGGAGCATCGTCCCTCCCCGTCATACCTAACCAATACCTAACCCTTCCCTATCTCCCCTTCCCTAATCTATCCCCTTACAAATCTCACTCTAACACTCCCAGCCCTAAACCCCCCTTCCACCTCTCCCGTGCCGCATGCTGCCCCCACTTCCTCTCCTCCCTCTTCATCCTCCCCCTCAAATCACCTTCCACCCTCCTCACTATCCCTTCCACCCCCCAATCTCTCCCTGTCTTGACTAAATTCTGCCTGGCTTCCCACAGTCCCCTTTTAAAGAGACTCATGAGAAGCCAGAGCAGAAACCTGTCCCTATCCGTTCCCCTCGCTCTCCCTACGCCTCTCTCTAGCCTAGCCCATGTCAACACAAATTCACTCCTAACCATACCTAGCAACACCCGTGCCCTAGTCCATACTAGTCCGGCAAAGGCACAGTCCCAGAAGGCATGGCGCACAGTCTCCTCCCTGCCACAAGCAGATCTGGGACAGGTGGGGGATCGCGACAAACTATGTCGGTACATGATGGAACGTACCGGCAAGCACTTATGGAGGCTCAACCAATTCAGGTCCTTGAGCCTATTATCCAGACCCCGCGCCTGCACTCCCTCCCAGACCACTGACGAGATGCCCGCCACAGGCGCCGGACTCCCTGCATGTCTGACCTCCTCGTACAGGTGCCTGTGGTCTAAACCTACTCGGGCAACTTCAACCTCGGGGTGCGCACGCAGCCACTTGGCCGCATGGCCAAAATGCCACGGCAGCTGTTCCGCCCGAGGACCTGCGTTAGACCACACCATTACGCTTCTCGCCTGATACGAGAAGAACACCCGCAGGAGGTAACCGGACGGGTGTATCACTGGATGAGCAAGCTCCGTCAACAAGAAAGAAACAAAAATCGCGTCCAGCTTGAGGGGGAGATGTGGTACCCCCCTACCTCCCTCCCCGATGGGACAGAGCATGCGCTCCCTGGCGACCCACTCGTACCTGCCACCCCACATGAACTGAAACACAAGCCTCACTAGAGAAATTCTCAGACAAGCCGGCAATGGGTAGATGTATGCCAAATACAAAAGAGATGGCAATACATCCACCTTTAGGACCAGGACCTTACCTATAAAAGACAAAGACCTAGCCTTCCACATTGCTAGCTTCTTCTTTACCACTGCGATACCCATGTTCCAGTTCAGCGTCGCTGAGCCAGAGGTCTCAAAATGGACCCGAGAATCCTCAGGGCCCCCTCACAGAGAGATAACCCCCCGGGCACATCCGTCCTACCGCGCCATCTTCCGAAATACTTAACGGAAGACTTTGCATGATTCAGAACCGCCCCCGACGCTTGGGTGAAATCCCCAATGATGGCAAGAGACCTTGTCAGGCACGAGTCCTTGCACAACAGCAAGGAAGTGTCGTCGGCGTACTGCGTCATCTTAACACGCAGCCCACCGCTCCCAGGGATCAACAAGCCCTCCACCCCTGTGTCTGCCCTAATGGCAGCCCCCAGAGGCTCCATGTACAGAACGAAAAGGAGAGCCGAGAGTGGGCATCCCTGCCTGACCCCAGACGCGAGGTCAAAAACGTCACCTAAGTGACTATTTACACTTACTCGGCACCCCGCTCCGACATATAATGTACGGATCCATCCTATGTACTTCTCCCCAAAACCTAATCTACCTAACACCCTGAATAGAAAAGATCTATTCACGCGATCAAAGGCTTTCGCCTGATCTAGCGCTGCTACCATTAAAGGCAGCCCTCTATCTTCAACCCAGGCGATGGAGTCCCTGATCAACTGTAGGTTCCATCTTATAGAGCGGCCCTCAACCCCGCACGTCTGATCCTCATGGACGACGTAGGGAAGGGCTGTGCGTAACCGCTCTGCTAAAACCTTTGCAAGAATCTTGTAATCTACACACAACATGGTCAACGGCCGCCAGTTGCCAAGGTCAGTTGCTTCCCCCTTCTTATAAAGAAGTGACAGCACACCAACCGCCATTGATCCCCCCGGGACCCCCGTCTCAAGGATGGCCTTCAAGACTTCGAGGACCACTGGTCCAAGTATACCCCAAAACTTGAGGTAAAACTCAGCCGGCAGCCCATCCATCCCAGGCACCTTCCCTTTTCCCATCCTCCTAAGAGCGCTCTCAACCTCTTCTAGTGAGATCTGGGCCTCCATCACGTCTCTAATGTCCTCCGGCAACCGCCGGGACAAGTGTTCTAAAAACACATTTCCCTGCTCTACATCTATTTCCCTTTCCTTAAATAAACCTCGGAAATGATCAGTTGTCACCCTGACCATTTCCTCTGGTTTACTTACTATACTACCATTTTCTTCCCTAACGCCATGCATTACCTTCCTACTCTGCCTGGCCCTAACCGACTTAAAGAACATAGCGGAACAAGTCTCATTATGTTCTAGAAAGCCACTATGCGCACGCTCCAGGAAAGCTCGAGCCTTCTGCTCCTGCAGCTCTGAGCTGCGCCTTTAGGGCTGCGAATCTCTCCCAGTCAATCGACCCGCCGAGGTTGCCTGCCTCGTACTCGAGTTCAATTAACCTTTGGATACGATCCACCTCCCTCCTTTCCTCCCTTTTTTTTCCTTTTACAATATCCTATTATAAAAGCCCTAATTCCTCACCTTCACTAAATCCCACCACTCTAACACCCCCTCGCACATGGACCGGAGGCCGTCAACCCTCCGAAAGAAACAAAAAAATGCATCAACGAAAGCCTGCTCCTCCAGTATATCCCGATCTAACTTCCAGTACCCCCTACCGAAGAGGCAGACTGGCGACCCTACCTGCAGGAACACCCCGTCGTGATCCGTGAAGAAAACAGGCACCAGCCGCCCAGACAACTGACCAAAGACCTGGATACAAAAATGTAGTCGAGCCTCCGCGCAACCCCCCTGGAGTTGCGCCATGTAGGACCGACCATTGCCGGAGTAGTGTGCAGGCCACCATCAACCAGACCATGGCAAGCCATTAGCCCAGTGATGGCGCCTGCACTGCTATCACCACCTACCCCTAAATCTATATTAAAATCCCCTCCTATCACCAAGTGCCTGTTTGTAACACACAGGGGCGCCAGACAGTCCACCATCTCCCTCCTGTCTGCCGCCACCTGTGGCCCATACACCCCAATTAACCTATATCTAGCTTCTCTATACTTTACATCTATCCCCAATACTCTACCCTGCATTATAACAAAAGTGCTCTCTACCTTAACCTCTCTATTCCCACACAGAATCCCTACTCCTGTTGAGTGCACCCCTCCTATGCCCCAAAAAGAATCCCCCTTATCCCACTCCCTCCTAAATCTACATACATCCCCACCATCCCTGGAACCTCCTGTAAAAAACAGAAATCAAACCCCACACCCTCTAAATAACAAAAAACCGCCCTCCTTTTAACATAATCCCTTAACCCCCCTAACATTTAGACTAAAAAAAGAAACAGAACTATTCATTTAATTATTTACAACAAATAAAAAAACAAAAACCAAAGAAAAACAGGAGACTCACCCGATGCTCCCCTGGTCCATCTCCACCGGCGGGGACGTCCTCTCCACTCCTGACGCCCCCCCGTCCTCCTCCATCTCTCCAACCCAGGATGCAGGCAGTGTGTTAGGCCGTGTGCCCTGCACCCTGGGTTTCTCACCACCACCCACCCCCCCCCGTTTGCCTCGGGGCCATATATAATCCGGGGACCCCAACTCCTCACACAGGAGTTGGGATCCCTCTAGCACACCGCCCACAGACCCCAAAAACAACATCACTGGAGTCATCCTCCACTAGGATTAAAGGGGCTGATGAGACAAACAGGGAGGCCAATGTACCCCCCCCCCTCCCGATCTCTTAGCCCCCCTCCACACCCCCTCCCTCTCACTACCTGCCAAACTTCCCCTCTTCTTCCCCTTCTTCTTTGGTGAAGGAGGTAGCAGGGAGACACAACGCCCCTTCCCCGCTAACTCCTCCACCAATTCCCTTGTCTCGTCCTCGAGGAAGCCTGGCAGGCTGTCTCTCTCTCCCCCAGGGCTCCTTCTCCTTATCTGTCCAAGAGAACCTCACGGTATTAACCAGACCAATCCCAGGTACCCCTATGTGGGGGGTTTTCTGTGCCATCTTCACAAAAAAAGCTCTCTTTTACACAGAAGCCAATAGAAACAAAAAAATGAAAAATCTGATAAAAATCTGATTTTTAGAATGGAAAAACTCTCCCTCCTATCCTACCTTCGACCTGAAATGAATACATCTTCTTTAATAAGATGAAGAACACTTAAACAAACTTATAAACCAACAAAACGACCGTGACGCTATAAATACTGTGCAAACATGCAACATCACATAAACAATAACCCACAAAATACCCAAAGATGGCTGCCTAAATATGGTTCCCAATCAGAGACAACGATAAACAGCTGCCTCTAATTGAGAACCAATCTAGGCAACCATAGACATACATAAACACCTAGATTGTAAACAACCCCATAAACCTACAAAACCCCTAGACAGTACATAAACACATACATCACCCATGTCACACCCTGACCTAACCAAAACAATAAAGAAAACAAAGAATACTAAGGTCAGGGCGTGACAACAATAGAAAAGTCTATATACAGTGTGTGCAAATGAGGTAAGGTGAGGGAGGTAAGGCCATAGTGGGGAAATAATTACAATTTAATTTAGCAATTAAACAAATGTAGGCTACTACTTGTGATATATGTAATGGGGAATTGATAGACACAGAAAACAATGCACACAATGAAGTTATGAAACAATGTATACAAAATGGTGGGAGTGAGCACATTCTGGAGAGACGCTCTTTGTGCATCTGAGCCACACTATCCTTATTCTTGGACCACGCGTCCTCATCAATGGATTAGTCTACTGAGACAGGCGCAAATCAAATAGGTCACTCGTGTGCCATGACAACAACAAAAAAATCTATTTGTGACTGTTATGTTTTCAATACAGACTCTTTTGTCATACAGTAGGCTCGTCCATATAAGGCAGCCAGACCTGATGAAAGTTGCACAGTATACCCTTAATCTTGTAATAAATCTAATCTAGTAGTGATACATAACTTGACATTTCTGCCATCCATTGTGACATTGTGGGAGCATAAACAACCTTCCCATTAATGGCAATACATTTCCTAACCTCTATCAATAATAGGTTACACCGTTTCTTTTGATAACAGTCTCCAGTATCAACATTTCCAAGCAAACAAAAACAGAGAGAAGGGAGAATCCGTAGACATGCTGAGATAGCAGAACATACTCTTTGCCAGAATTCAGCCAGCCTTCACAAGACAATAACATGCAAATATGTCCCCTTTTGGTTTTACATTTTCAGCAGAGGAATTGCATTTCTGAGTGCATGATATTCACTTTCACTGGCATATAGGATGCTCTACGGATGGTCTTAAACTGCAGTAATTTATGTCTGAGATTATATGAACATGACTGGGCATTCAAACATAAAGTATCTGTATTCATTCATCATCACTATTGTGTTGTGTACTGACTGTGCACCATGACGGTGTAGTCTGTAGAGCTGTTTATATCATGTCAGTATGAAAAGTAGGGAAGTCGCTAGAGAAACTGACAGATCAATAATGTTACATTGCTATACTGACATTAATAAAAACTCACATTGCTATGTCAAAAAACATCAGAATATCGAGCGTTTGGACGCTGGTTTCAACATTTGATTCAGATCTAGTGTGATTGAGGTAAAAATAATACCGAATGTTTGTGAGCTAGCTAGCTAAAGTTAGCCAACCTTTGGATAGCTATAATGGTACATCAACTGATGATAACTAGCCAAATTAATTTACTTTGTTGAAACGGGATAAAAAGGCTACAAAACATTTCCATACACACAACAGTTGTTAGATACTGCACTCTGACATATAGCTAGAGGCTACAGCTGAACTGGCTGTGGTAGCTACTCGCTAGCTAGCGAGATGATTCTCTTCAGACGGAACTTCAGTCGAGAAGGGATGAAACATTAGCTAACATTACATGTCAGTTACACTACTAGCTCAGCACTGCACTGGGAAAAAAGTTAAACAGTAGTTACCTTGCCAGCTACATCAGTCAAATAAAGAGTAGCCAGTTTCTGCTCTGTTTGCTTTTACAAAAAGCGCAACACACAGACTGCAGCTGCAGACAGCAACACTGTTCTGGTCAGAAGAATTACCTGTGCGCATGCTCTGTGGTGTCCAAGTGGTCCTAAAGCCAAACAGCCTACCCAACCGCTGAGGCGTCCACATGGTCCTAAAGCACACCGATTATGTTTTTTTGTATCACAGCACAATGATAAAACTGTGGGGGACAAAAATGCAATTTTAGAATATGTGTGTGTGTGTTTCCACGGTGAAAGTTGTGCCACTGTCTATTGCCAAAGAGGTTGCTGTATTGTAAATCCTTTGTGATATGGATGATGTTTGGCTCATGTGGGCATAGCTGTCCTTGAAGACAGTTGTGTCGTCACAAAAGGCCACTACTGGGCTAGCTACCCACATGCTGTGGTTGCTTGTTGCTTTCACTGAATGAAAGACAATGCACAGCCTGTTTCCCATTTGAGTGAGCTGAACCATTTGAAAATAAAAAATAGCCTCCAGCTAACTGGGTCTTCCTTGTTCAGTGTCATTGTCTCTTATATCATTTCATAAATATTGCATATTTTAATTGACGTGCTCCATTTTTATCACAGACAACCATTGAAAGTTTTAATGCACTTTTCACATTAATGCACTTTGGTCATTAGCAGTGAAACGTTGCCATGACCTCATCCAAGATTCATTCCACCCACTGAATCTAAAAGCTGCTTTTTGCCTGTGGATACTCTGATGACAGCTCTGCATTCAGCGCAGACTGTGGATTCTAATATCTGTTAAGAACCACAAACAATGTAAATTACACCAACCCACTTCTCCTCTGTGGATCCACGTTCACTCTTCAAAGCCTGAGAGGAGGACGCCCCCATCATATGACTCATGCTCAGAACTACAACAGCATCCATCCTGGCTAAACTGTATTTCATGGGCAACAAGATGATCTCCCAGAAAGTGGCTATTGTATAGGGAGACACTTGAAATTTATTCAAATGTTAGTCATTCACCCTGCCACTCTCTCCACCCATGTACAATGGGCCAAGCTGGAGAGGTCTTCTCTAGAATTATATGAAACACCGCCAGCTTTTCCATATGTCAGCCTGGGCTGTCATTCTGAGGTGCCTGCCATCATGCAGACTGGTCGTTTTCTATGCACAATGTGGAACAAGCATGTGGACAGATGTTGGGGAAGACACAGAGAGGCTGGGTACAGCACCATGTGGCTCCATTGCCAAGAGAGGAGAGAGGAAAGCATGGTGCCAAGCACACGCTGGTGTAATAACCAGGCCCCCCTCAGGCTGACTCTGATGATCGGCCTGCCTATGCCTGGCTTCGAGCAGCTGCCGCTGCTGTGGCCAACCCCCATGTCGTCTGACCCACTCTCCTTGTCCGCTGCCACAGCCTCCTCCTTTTCCTGCTTCTTCTCCTCCTCCTCCACCTTATCCTGCTTCTTCTTCTCCTCACCCACTTAGTTACCTTCCAGTAAATCTGAAAAGAGCACCAATCTAAAATAGAGCCCACGCCACACCATCGTCACATACTGTATGTACCACCACTCAACTGCCTGCCAATCCACTATGAACTACATTTTGCAAAGCACAGCAAAGTACTGTAGGTCTCTTTATCTCTCTAAAAGTATTGTGATTGATTTAAAGTCCCACCGACCACTTGTTTCCTGGATACCACCTCCAGGGGGTTCTGCATATAGAGAAGGTATGATAGCCTAATGGTGTAATCTGTCTACCAACTAGGTCTCGAGCACAGGCCCTGCTAAAACCGTGCCAACGCCACGATTAGTAAATGGGTCAGGTTTTCATCTCTAACTAAATTAATGGAAATGAAAATGCTTCCATTTGTGATTGCTGCTCCCTTGTGTCGGAGAGTGCGGTCAGCCATAATCAGTTCCACAGGTATTCTGTAATGACAGTGTGGTTTGTGTCCTTGCTGGCTGCTCTCAAATAGTGCTGCTCATTCTAATCTGTAATACAACGTAAATCATTTTACATTAGTGTCTACAAATGAATTTACAACTGCCATGGTGTATGTTGTAAACAAAGAACACCGGCTTTATCCATGTTTATATGAGAAAAACATAGCGTGAGAGGATCTGCAACATTTACCAATGAGCTGAATATGGAAGGCTACTGTAACAAAACTCTTTAGGCTATGAGTTCCCCTGTGCCATATATCAATAGAATGTCAGCTACACAACATTCTAATCAAGGCATGCAAGTTTTAAAAGAGTAGTGATAACAATGTGCACATTGCTCTACTGTATATTTGTAAACCCAAAAGATTTTGGTACCAAACCATTTTTTAACAGAATACCATTCACACTCATTTGGCATTCAAGTCATTGAATTGAATTTCTCTCTTCCTTCATCTCTAGTAGGATATGGTTAGAGGCAGACGTTCTGGCAAAAGTGACTCACTCATTGATGTCTGAGCGAAAAGCCCATCAAATGTATATCTGATGCCAGGGGGACCGGCAGCCTATTGTTCCAGGAGTGAGAGAGCAATCATCTGATATCATCAAACTGTAATGAATCTATATGGGGGGGAGAGGCGAGAGTGAAATTAAATGCGTCTTACAGAGCCATTTCAACTCCAAAGCACAACAATCCTCTCTCATTGGCACAGTCAATACAGAAAGAACAACAAGAAAAACGAAATGTGTCGTAACTTTTTTTAAAGGGGGACTAATGCACTGCATTTAGATATGATGTTAAAAATGTACAACAACAAAAAGTCTAAAAGCTTTATGATGCTGAACCATCCAAGCTAACCACTATGAATGGTCTGTATACAGTCTAATATTATTTAGGCGTTTGACCACCCATTGAGTCATAAGGGACTTTGTCTGTGCCCTACATCATGTAGAGTGAAATGGGATTCATTGGTCGTGCAGGATCTCTCCCTTCATCACTGAGTGAGGAACTGGGAGAGTGTGGATCCACCATATCTGAGAGCCCATTCCAATTACATCAGAACGGGGAAGGGCTGGAGCTGCCTGGCACATATTGACTGCCCACTAAATCTTGTTTATACCGCGCCACGGGGTCAACAAGTGTGACTGCTGCGGCCCACTACTGGCAAAACATATTTCCACGGGATGGGAAAGGAAGCCTCTAGCCTCCAGCCCTCCTCAGCCTCTCTCTGTCTGGAGCATCAGCTAGCTCTTCTACTCTGTCTGATGTCCAAACTGACAGAGGCATGGTCTTAGAGACACTCACATCAGTGGAGCCTCCTCAGAGGAGGAAGGGTAGGACCATCCTCCTCAGTGAGAAAAATGTAAATGGTAACATATTTAAAAAGTTATCATTTTTAGATAAAACTATACTAAATATAATCACATGCCACCAAATAATTGATTAAAACATAGTATTTTGCAAAGGAGGTCTACAGTAGCCTCAACAGCACTCTATAGGGTAGCATCAAGGTGTAGCCGGAGGATAGCTAGCTTCCATTATCCTCTGGGTACATTGACTTCAATACAAAACCTAGGAAACCCTGATTCTCACCCCTATCCATAGACATACATAGTAATTATGACAACTTCCGGAGGATGTGCTCCAACCTATCAGAGCTCTTACAGCTTGAGCTGACATGTTGTCCACCCAATCAAAGGATCAGAGAAGGAATTCAGTACTGAAAGCATAAGATACAGCTAGCTAGCATTGACGTGCATAAAATGTTGTGAGTAGTTGACTCAGACAGAGATAGAAAATAGTTGAACAGTTTTGAACAAATGAATTTCTTCCAAAATTAAGGAGAAGCAAGAGAGAAATAGAGATTGTCATTTTATTTCACTTTCAGTTTCACTTACTTAGCTAGCAAATGCAGCTAGCTAGTTTATCCTCCTCAAACACCCTGCTCAAGCAGATAGATGCTATGTTAGCTAGCTGCCTATGACTATCCAATACTTCCAAGTCAAGGTAAGCTTATGATTTTCCCAAATGTATTGCCACCAGGGCCCGCCGGTGTAAGTGCTAAACTGCTTACTGACTGTACACTGTAATGCCACTGCATGATAGTAGCAGGTTTACTAACTCATTAATTGTATTAGCTATGTTGACTATGACGTTACTTTATCTAATATTGTGGCAATGATGTAGGCTGTGTGTAGCAGTTATGATATGGTTTGGCTTGGAAAGTTTTTTTTGCCTGGTCACATACAGCTGATGTTTTGTGCATTGAAGTCCACAAGCAAAGGGACAAAGTGAGAGGAGGAGAGTGCATACATGCGAGAAGGAATACAACGTGGCTGTTATGAAAGTGAACTGTGTTTACGCGTGATCAGGGGTGTAATAATTCTGCTGATTCTGTTGAAAATGGATAAAAATACCTGAATTTGTCAAAACTCTCATTTGCAACTGTTGGGCTAATGATCACACCCTATATCAGCTAGAGGCAGGCAAGATTGTGCAAGGCTGTATTGAATGTGTCACTGTCTGTCCATGTGTCACTGTCTGTCACCTCAAATTTTTCCTCTCTCATCTTAAACGGCACTGACTGCCACTGACTCACATAATGTGCCTGGGAGTATTTTGGTGCCTACAAGAGATGACAGAAGTGTCTCTGAAGCAGGGGGAAAAGGACAAACCTCTGAATCTATCTGAAAAATAAAAGTGTGGTTTATTGTAGGGAAATTATTATGATATACAAAAGCCTGGTTTAGTGGTGACCTGATCCCTCGATCAGGAGTCCCAGACAGTGTCTGGAATAAGTAAAAAATGAAATTAATTTATAAAGATTTTATCTGAGATAGTTTTATTTTATTTTATCTGAGACAGTCGAGGACATATTAGCTTCTTGACCTCCCATTTCCACTTGCCCATGAGTCTAGGGAGTTTGGTCTGGCCATAAAGCTGGGCTTACTGTGCTGCTAAACTTAGTAGGATGTGTCTGCATTGTGGACATGATAATGCATTAGTGCTCTAGTAGAGAACTGATGAATAAAGTAGTGACCAGGGGAAGTAAGGCAGAAGTGGTGTTTCTCATTGGATGCAAGGTCAAGCAAATATGGCTGTTTCAGAATTCTGCACAACCTCTTCCCGAAACATTTGCCTGACATTGAGATCACATTCAGTGTCCTTGCGGGGAAACTGTTTTTGCTCGGCGCCTTTTGCTCATTTGTATTCCAAAACAAACAGGACACCAGGTTGATGAGACTGCGTTATGAAACCTGGGCTTTCCATCTTCTTTGATGTAAAAAACTACCTCTTACTTAGTTTTTGACATCAGAGGAAAAAGTGCACAGCCTCTTTCCCCTCATCCTCCCGGTCTGCCTCACTCTTCCTTGGCAAATAAAGGGAAAACCTTGGGAAAAGTACTGCTGAATTTGTCAACTCCATAGAACTCTAAGTTCCCCCGAGCAGCATAATGTGTTTAAACTGAGTGGGGAAAAATTACACCAGAGAGATAGAATAACCTGAAAGTGTGAAATGGACCTAAATGGATTTTTACCCTGCGAATTATGCATTTTAGGCTAAAATTCCAGTATGTGTTGTGAAACTTGATAGATACCTTACATATTCCACTGTTCATAATTTCAAGTGTAAAGGGAAGTCTGTCTTTTGTATTCGATTTCAAGTTCTTCATTGATGTAATTGGTTGTGGCATGGGGAGAATGTGAGGCCTCTGACAACTGTAAAAAGCTCTAACAACACACTATTGTATAATATATTTGTCAGTAATGGAGCTCTATCTTGTTTGATTCCATAATGGATAATAAATACTACATTACAAGAGGATTACTGACTGCTCAAAAAGTTCATCCTTTGACTGCTGGAGAAAAACTTTACATTTTTACATTTGACAATTTAGTCATTTAGCAGATGCTCTAATCCAGAGCAATTTACAGTTAGTGCATTATTTGAAGATACAGTATCTAGGTGGGACAACCACATATCACAGTCATAGTAAGTACATTTTTCCTCGGTAAAGTAGCTATCAGCAAAGTCAGATCGAGTAAGATATATATTTTTTTTTATCAAATAAAAATAATCAAGTGTGAGTGTTTTTTAATTTATTTTTTATTATTGTTTGTACTTTTGGGGGGTGTGGATCAGCTTTAATTTTGCAGATAGATTGTTGCTTCCATCAATGTAATTGTCTCCATCATTTCCAATCCCCATATATTTTGTGGTTGACTGTGCCTTTAAACAGATAGGCTAATTGTGCCTTTCTGATAGGCTAATTGACATCATTTGAGTCAATTGGAGGTGTACCTGTGGATGTATTTCAAGGCCTACCTTCAAACTCAGTGCCTCTTTGCTTGACATCATGGGAAAATCAAAAGAAATCAGCCAAGACCTCAGACAAAGAAATTGTAGACGTCCACAAGTCTGGTTCATCCTTGGGAGCAATTTCCAAATGCCAGAAAGCTCCACATTCATCTGTACAAACAATAGTACGCAAGTATAAACACCATGGGACCACGTAGCCGTCATACCGCTCAGGAAGGAGACGTGTTCTGTCTCCTAGAGATGAACGTACTATAGTGCGAAAAGTGCAAATCAATCCCAGAACAACAGCAAAGGACCTTGTGAAGATGCTGAAGAAAACAGGAACAAAAGTATCTATATGCACAGTAAAACGAGTCCTATGTCAACCTAACTTGAAAGGCCGCTCTGCAAGGAAGAAACCACTGCTCCAAAACCGCCATAAAAAATCCAGACTACGGTTTGCAACTGCACATGGGGACAAAGATTGTACTTTTTGGAGAAATGTCCTCTGGTCTGATGAAACAAAAATAGAACTGTTTGGCCATAATGACCATTGTTATTTTTGGAGAAAAAAGGGGGAGGCTTGCAAGCCGAAGAACACCATCCCAACCGTGAAGCACGGGGGTGGCAGCATCATGTTGTGGGGGTGCTTTGCTGCAGGAGGGACTGGTGCACTTCACAAAATAGATGGCATCATGAGGCAGGACAATTATGTGGATATTGTGGCGTACAGCAGGTCAGCTACCAGGGGGAGACTCATCAAGGCCTGGTGACAGACGGAGTATACATCACGAGGCGATGGCTCCATCTGCTGGACGTGCCAGGTCTAGACGGGCTCTCCGCCCAGGACTAATTGGGTCTGATTGGGGAGTTGGTGAGTAATCAAGGGCTGATTGCTCACCAGCTGTACAAGCCCCATAAAGCTGCCAGACGGGCAGCACACAGGAGAGGACTGGGGATTTAAGGTGACTTCCGTGTAGTTGGAGACGGTGCCCAAGCTAAGACGAGGGAGTTTGAGTTTGTGTGCCCGACAGGATACAGGAAGACCCGGAGCACAGAAGACAGTATCCCCGAAAGGGTCTCATGGGGGAGACCTATCCTTTTCTTTTGATTTATTATCTAATAAACACCCTTGAAACCGAGCTAGTCATACTCTGTCCGTGTCTGATCTTTGTAAACGTCTTGACCCAACCCCCTGGTCTGCCACAATATATTGAAGCAACATCTCAAGACATCAGTCAGGAAGTTAAAGCTTGTTCGCAAATGGGTCTTCCAAATGGACAATGACCCCAAGCATACTTCCAAAGTTGTGGCAAAATGGCTTAAGGACAACAAAGTCAAGGTATTGGAGTGGCCATCACAATGCCCTGACCTCAAACCCATAGAAAATTTGTGGGCAGAACTGAAAAAGCGAGCAAGGAGGCCTACAAACCTGACTCCGTTACACCTGCTCTGTCAGGAGGAATGGGCCAAAATTCACCCACAACTATTTTTGCTAACTTTATAATAAAATGCATTGGAGATAATTTCTTTCTTTCGGGATATGTATACCGAGTTTGTCCACATCCCCGTCAGACCATTTTATTGGTAAACTACACGGTAATGTAAAAGTATAATTTTTTTGTGATCCAATTCATAATATAGTACAGTACACTTATCATAATTTGGTTTTAATCCAGAGAGGTTAGAAAATCAGCGCACATGACACCTTTGTTTTTAAAGCATGATTTCTAATCCCTTAATGATATTGTTGGATCTCATTTTAACAGCTCACATTTTGATTGCAATAATAAATAGATATGCCGATAATGGATAACCTTGTTTTACTCCTCTTGACAGTTTAAAACTTTCTGAGATGTAGCCATTATTTACTATTTTACACCTAGGGTTACTATACATAACTTTAACCCCTTTTATAACAGATTCTCCAAAATTTTCAAAATCACCTATGAAAACCATGCCTGTTTTCCCTGATATTTCATAGTATTCTATTGTTTCCAGTACTTGTCTTATATTATCTCCAATGTATTGTCCATGTAAAAAAAACTGTCTGATTAGGATGAATGATATCTGACATAACCTTTTAAATTCTTTCCGCCAAGCATTTAGCTAGAATTTTTTTGTAAGAGGCCTCCATTTTTTTATGGACTGGATCTTTATATATATACCTGTCACGGCCTGACCTTAGTTCCTTTTTTATGTCTCTATTTTAGTTTGGTCAGGGCGTGAGTTGGGGTGGGCATTCTATGTTTGTTCTGTGTTTTATATTTCTAGGTGTTTGGCCTGGTATGGTTCCCAATCAGAGGCAGCTGTCAATCATTGTCTCTGATTGAGAACCATTATTAGGCAGCCTGTTTTCCCACTATGGGTTGTGGGTAGTTTTCTGTTTTGTGTTTCTGCACCTGACAGGACTGTTTCATTTTCGTTCATTCTCTTTGTTATTTTATTTTGTGTTCAGTTTAAATAAAAATAACATGAACATTTACCACGCTGCGCTTTGGTCCACACCTTCTTCATACGACGACCGTTACAATACCACTTGGATCCTGTTTCAGTAATAATGAAATCAGACCTTCTTGTTGTTTGTCCGATAATCTACCATTTATATAGGAGTGGTTAAAACATGCTAATAATGGTCCTCTGAGTATATCAAAAAAGTTTGTTAGTTTGTGTTCTTTTTCCCATTAGGTTTCACCTCTGTTCCAACACCCAATAAGGTTTAAGTGCCTTGAGGCAGTAGCCCATATAAAATGGGGTCGTCATAATATGTGTGCCTGAAGGAAATGTTGCTTCTTTAAAGAGTGACTATATGACAGTATATACTGTGCCTTCAGAAAGTAGTCAGAAAGTATCACAGCCCTTGACTTTTTCCACATTTTGTTGCGTTACCGCCTGAATTTCAAATTGATTAAATTGAGATTGTTGTCACTGCCCTGCACACAATACCACATCATGTCAAGGTGGAGTTATGTACTGTCACGCCCTTATCTGTTTCATCTGTTCCTGTGATTATCTCCACCCCCTCCAGGTGTCGCTTATTTTCCCCAGTGTATTTATCCCTGTGTTTCCTGTCTCTCTCTGCTAGTTCGTCTTGTATGTTTAGTCAAGTCAACCAGCGTGTTTTTGCCGTACTCCTTTTGCTATTCATCTTTTTCTAGTCCTCCCGGTTTTGACCGTTGCCTGTTTCTGGACACTATACTTGCCTGTCTGACCATTCGGCGTGCCTTGAACACGAGCCTGTCTGCCAATCTGTACCTCCTGGACTCTGATCTGGTTTTGACCTTTTTGCCTGTACACGACCATTCCCTTGCCTACCCCTTTGGACTATTAAACATGGTAGGACTCCAACTAACTGCCTCCAGTGTCTGCCTCTGGCTCTCGCCTTGTGCCTTGATAGTACGAACTGGCCATGACCGACCCAGCAGACTTGGACCAGCTCCGCCATGCTGTCTCCCTGCAGGGAGCCACCATTAGGAGACATGAGGAGTTGGTACATGGCCTTTTGGAAGGGCTCAGGTCCTTGACAGAATGCCACAACCATGGGTTAAAGGCTATTATGGAGCAAATCAGGAAGTTAGCACAGAGACTACCTGCCACCTCTGAAAAACCCCAATCACCCAGTAATTTTTCAACAATCTGCCATTTGTGGTCATCTGGAGGAATTCATGGCAGAAGTGAGAAAGGTTTTTGAGTCTCCGGTTCCTGGGAGAAAGGTGGCCAGTAAACTGCTGGACTTACGTCAAAACTCCCATAGTATGGCAGACTGCGAACTGCAGAATGCAGACGTGCAAAAATCAACCATGTGATTTTCGCACGTTGGCCGCTGAGAGTGCCTGGAATGCAGAGTTATTTTTGATACTCTTTTGCACTAATTATCTGAGGAGGTAAAGGATGAGCTAGCTGCTCGGGAATTGCCGATGGATCTCGACTCCCTTATCGCCCTTACCATTAAAATTGATGGACGCCTAAGGGAACGCAAGAGTGAGAGGAGGTCTGCTCTTGGGCACACTTGTGCACCCGCTATGGTGCGTTCACCTCCAAGGGAATCCGTAAGGTTTCCGAAGACAGCTCTACCGAGAGGATTTGAAGCCACTCTCGGGAATCTACGACGGTTGAGTTGGATACTCCTGAGCCTATGCAGTTGGAAAGATCTAGGTTATCAGTTGGGGGAATGCTCACGAAGGATGAATAATAACTGTTGTCTGTACTGTGGAGGGGCAGGACATTTTATAGCTACCTGCCCTATTAGGAAACCCTTGTCTCTAGTGGGTACCAGTACATGGTGAGTCAGACTGGGAGTTCCCTAATTCCCATCACGGGCACACCCCTTTTTGCTCTTGTTCTGTGGGGAGACCAATCTAAGTCTCTCCAAGTGCTCATTGACTCTGGGGCTGATAAAGCTTTATGGATGCCACGATAGCTTCGGAGCTTGGTATTCCCACTCAGCCTTTCTCTGTGCCCATGAATGCTAGGGCACTGGACGGCCGCTCTGTAGGGGAAATCACCCATAGTACTGTGCCCATTCAATTACTGGTTTCTAGTAACCATAGTGAGACAATACAGTTCCTCCTCATTGCATCTCCCCATGTTCCGGTTGTTTTGGGATTTTCCTGGCTTCAAAAGCACAATCCAAAGATTGATTGGACCGCAAGCTCCATCCTGGGTTGGAGCCCATTTTGCCATTTCCACTGCCTTCAAGCAGCGCAGCCTTCCTCAAGTCATCTTTCTCTGGATGTTAGCAAGACTATGGATGTCTTTGCTATCCCCACAGAACACCATGACCTCCTGGAAGTGTTCAGTAAGGCACGGGCTACTTCCCTTCCCCCTCACCACCCTTATGATTGAGCCATCAATCTTCTCCCAGGCACTACACCACCTCGGGGTCGATTGTATTCTCTGTCTGGACCCGAGAAAGCTATGGAGGAGTACATATAGGAGTCTCTGGTCACTGGGGCCTTCCGTCCGTCTGCATCTCCTGCCGGCGCAGGGTTTTTCTTTGTGGAGAAGTAGGACAAGACCCTGCGTCCGTGCATTGACTACCAGGGACTTAATGACATTACTGTCAAGAATCATTACCCCCTACCTCTCCTCTCCTCGGCATTTGAACCTTTTCAGGGGGCCACCATATTTTTAAGTCGAAATGCCTACCACCTGGTTCGGATACGCGAGGGGGATGAGTGGAAGAAAGCCTTCAACACAGCCAGTGGACATTATGAGTACCAGGTCATGCCATTTGGATTCACTAACGCCCCTGCTGTTTTCCAGGCTTTGGTCAATGATGTGCTCCGGGACATGCTAAACCGGTTTGTGTTCGTGTACCTTGACGACATCCTGGTTTTTCCCGATCTGCACAAGACCATGTTCTCATGTCAAACAGGTCCTCAGCGCCTCCTGGAGAACCAACTGTTTGTCAAAGCCGAGAAGTGTGAGTTCCACCGCTCTACAATCACCTTTCTGGGTTATGTCATTGCTGAGGGCAATGTTCAGATGGATCCTGGAAAGGTGAAAGCAGTGGCCTCAAACAACATTCAGGGTGCAGTTGCAAAGGTTTTTTGGGTTTGCAAACTTCTACCACCATTTAATTCGGGACTACAGCACCCTTGCGGCCTCTGTCTCGGCACTCACCTCTCCCAAATGGTCTACAGCTGTCAACAAAGTCTTTGTGGACCTGAAGCATCGGTTCACAACAGCATCCATCCTCATCCATCCGGACTCCTCGCATCAATTTGTGGTGGAAGTGGATGCTTCGGATGTTGGAGTGGGGGACATCTTGTCCCAGCAATCTGCCCAGGACCAGAAGAATCCTGTTGAAAGGAACTACGATGTTGGCAACTGAGAACTCCTGGCGGTGAAGATGGCATTGGAGGAGTGGAGGCACTGGAAAGAGCAGAACAGACAATTCTGGAAGGAGCAGAACAGCTAATACTGTTTTGGACTGACCATAAAAACCTGGAATATCTCCATACAGCCAAGCGCCTCAACTCCAGGCAGGCCCGGTGGGCCCTCCTGTTCACCAGATTTAACTTCACCATCTTCTACCGCCCAGGGTCAAAGAATTTGAAGCCTGACGCCCTCTCCCGCCTCTACAGCTCCTCTGCCACACCCTGAACCTCTGAAACCATTCTCCCTACCTCATGCCTTGCTGCCACTGTGGATTGGAGTATTGAGAACCTGGTCCGTGAGGCACAACGCTCCCAGCCTGGACCTGAAGGTGGCCCGGCTAACCGTCTGTTTGTCCTTAATCCAGTCTGGTTCCAGGTCCTGGAATGGGCTCATTCCTCCAGGCTGACCTCTCATCCAGGGTACCGTCGCACACTAGCCTTCCTCCGACAACGTTTCTGGTGGCCCACAATGGTCCCTGATGTCTCTGCCTTCGTCGCCGCGTGCACAGTGTGTGCTCAGAACAAGACTCCACGGCAAGCTCCTTCTGGCCTCCTTCAGTCATTACCAGTCCCTCATCTTCCCTGGTCTCGTATATCTCTGGACTTTGTCACTGGGTTCCCTCCGTCTGATGGCAACACTGTCATTCTGACGGTAGTCGATCAGTTCTCCAAGGCTGCCCATTTCATCCCCAAACTACCTTCTGCCAAGGAGACGGCCCAGCTTAGGTGCAGCATGTTTTCCAGATCCATGGACTCCCGGTAGACATGGTCTCCGATCGGGGTCCTCAGTTCTCATCTCAGTTCTGGAAGGCATTCTGCACCCTTTTTGGGTCATCGGCCAGTCTGTCATCCAGATTCTATCCCCAAACTAACGAGCCAAGCAAGACCTGGAGACAACCTTAAGGTGCCTGGTCTCAACCAACCCCACTACCTGGAGCTGTCAACTGGTCTGGGTGGGATATGCCCGGAACACCCTTCCCAGTTCTGCCATGGGACTCTCCACTTTCGAGTGCTCCATGGGGTATCAGCCTTCACTCTTCCCGGAACAAGAGCAGGAGGTCAGTGTACCCTCGGCCCAGATGTTTGTCCGCCACTGTCGTCGTACCTGGAGAAGAGTCAGGGCGGCTATTCTCAAGATAAACTCCAGGTATTGTCAACAAGCGGACCATCGCCGGACCCCAGCTCCCCGCTGGGGACAGAGGGTTTCTACTTGGAGGCTCTCTACTTGGGATCTGCCCCTTCGGATAGAGGCCCGCAAGCTGTCTCCCCGGTTCATTGGTCCTTTTCCCATCACCAGAGTCATGAGTTCCACTGCTGTCCGTCTTGTGTTACCCCATACCCTCCATATTCACCCTACCTTCCATGTGTCTAGGATTAAGCCTGTGTCTCACTGTCCTTTGTCTTCTGTCTCCAGGCCCATCCCTCCCCCCCGGTTATCAGTGGCCAGCCAATGAGACGCCTCCTGAAGGTTCGACCACGGGGCAGGGGTTTCCAGTACATGGTTGACTGGGAGGGTTATGGCCTGGAGGACAGGTGCTGGGTTCCGCCTAAAGACGTCTTGGACCCGGCCCTCATTGCCGATTTCCACCACCGACACCCCGGCCAGCTAGGTATGCACCCAGGTAGGATGCCAGGTGCCCTGTTGCCCTGTTGGGGGTACTGTCATGCCCTGATCTGTTTCACCTGTTCCTGGGATTGTCTCTACCCCCTCCAGGTGTCGCTTATTTTCCCCAGTGTATTTATCCCTGTGTTTCCTGTCTCTCTGTGCCAGTTCGTCTTGTATGTTTAATCAAGTCAACCAGCATGTTTTTCCCGTACTCCTTTTGCAATTCTCCTTTTTCTAGTCCTCCCGGTTTTGACCCTTGCCTGTTTCTGGACTCTGTACCCGCCTGCCTTGACCACGAGCCTGTCTGCCACTCTGTACCTCCTGGACTCTGATCTGCTTTTGACCTTTTTGCCTTTCCACAACCATTCTCTTGCCTACCCCTTTAGATTATTAAACATTGTAAGACTCCAACCATCTGCATCTGGGTCTCGCCTTGTGCCTTGATAATAAGTATTCAACTCCTTTGTTAAGTTGCATGGACTCACTCTATGTGCAATAATAGTGTTTAACACGGTTTTTGAATGACTGCCTCATCTCTGTACCCCACACATCTGTAAGGTCCCTCAGTTGAGCAGTACATTTCAAGCAAAGACAAGGGAGGTTTTCCAATGCCTCACAAAGAAGGACACCTATTGGTAGATGGGTAAACATTTCAAAAGCAGACATTAAATATCCGTTTGAACTTATTATTTATTTATTAGTTATTAATTATACTTTGGATGGTGTATCAATACACACAGTCACTACAAAAATACAGGCGTCCTTCCTAACTTCAGAAAGGGAAGGAAGAAAGGAAGGAAAGCACTCAGGGATTTCATTGTGACTTTAAAACATTTACAGAGTTTAATGGCTATGAGAACTTGATGGATCAATAACATTGTAGTTACTCCACAATAATAACCTAATTGACAAAGTGAAAAGAAAGAAGCCTGTACAGAACACAAATATTCCAAACATGCATCTTGTTTGCAACAAGGCACTAAAGTACCACTCTCCATATTTTCAAACAATGTGGTGGCTGCATCATGTTATGGGTATGCTTGTAATCGTTAAGGACTGGGGAGTTTTTCAGGATAAAAAATAAATGGAATGGAGCTAAGCACAGGCAAAATCCTAGAGGAAAACATGGTTCAGTATGCATTCCACCAGACACGAGAAGAGGAATTCACCTTTTAAAAGGAAAATACCTTAAAGCACAAAGCCAAATCTACAAGGGAGTTGCTTACCAAGAAGACAAACATTAACTGAGTGATCTAGGTACAGTTTTGAATTAAATCTACTTGAAGATCTACGACAAGACCTGAAAATGGTTGTCTAGCAATGATCAACAATCAATTTGACAGAACTTGAAGAATTTGGGAAAATAATAATGGGCAAGTGTTGCAGAATCCAGGTGTGGAAAGCTCTTAGATACTTACCCCAAAAGACTCACAGCTGTAATCGCTGCCAAAGGTGCTTCTACAAAGTATTGACTCAGAGGATGTGAATGCTTATGTACATGAGATATTTCTATTTTTCATTTTCAATATATTCGCAATTTTTTTTTTTTCACTTTGTCATTATGGGGCATTGTGCGTAGATGGGCGAGAAAAAAACGATGTAATCAATTTGGAATTCAGGCTGTAACAACATTTGGAATAAGTCAAGGGGTATGAAAACTTCTGAAGGCACTGTATAGTGTTCATACACACATAATACAAAGGTCAAGCCAGGTGTATTTTGGAAATCAATATGTCCAGTATTCATTGACCCAGCAGTGTCACATTAAGCTGTAGTCATTTGAAAATGAGAGATGACAGTAGACAATAGGATATGAAACCTCAGGGTTCAAGAATTAATGAGGAGAGGAGAAAGTGGGGAAAGTGGGGTGAAGGAAAGGCAGGTTGATGTTTATTGTCATGAGTCTTGTCCTGGATGCAGAACTGAGCGATTTCCCCTTAGATAGGCCAGCTTCAAAGACAAAAATGACTATTGTAAAAATGTCTGAAATCAAAAATGAGCTTTTTGCTTTTAATTTAATGTTTAGGTTAGGCATTAGGGTTAGCAGTGTGGTTAAGGTTAGGGTTATGGTTTGGGTTAGGTTTAAAATCAGATTTTGGGACTTTGTGACTGTGCCAGCTAGTGACTACTCTGAAGAGCTGTTTCCAAAACAAGATTCATGACGAAAAGTTCTAACCTGTAAAGGAAAGGGGTGTGGAATTGTCACACCTTTATGAAGAACTGACTGCTGTCTGCCATCACCAAGGATACGCCGTGGCCTTTACATTTGGAGAATGCTGCTGAATCAGAGAATTACCCCTATACCAGGAGTCAGGTGAACACAATGGAAAAATCGATAGCAGAGGGCCAAGATCCCTGTTATGCAGAATGGTCCAGGGATATTGTGTGGCGTGTGGGGTTGGGGAGGGGGAGTGCATGACTATTAGATAGAGGGACTTTTCCTGTAACCACTGAGAATGGAGACCCATGATGGAACAGCTGTCTCTGAAGGACACAGCTGTGTATGTGTGAGTGCTAGTGTTCATTTCCTAGTATTGTATGTATGATCGTTAATTTATCATTCCATTACACTTCAGGGAAAGCCTGCTATGCTTGCATCGGCAGCCACAGTGGAGCAGTACAGCAGCCAACAGGAGCTCTATGGGCAGTAACCATAGGCATAGGCCCAGTGTGTGCTGCACCATAAAATAAATCCCATTGTGAAAAGACACACAATTACTTAGAGGAATTAAAAAGCTATACTGAATGTGGAAATGGCCTCATAGTGGTTCTCAGAGAAAGTCTTATTTTTCAACACTCCCCTCCTACTCTCCCTCCCTCCTCTCTCACTCCACTCTTCTTTCTGCTCGTTCTCTGTAAATCTCAGCCAGTCCTTCCAGGGCCTGATTAAATCTGAAATGGGAGAGTGAAGAGCTGAATACCCTCCATTCTAAAGGTAATTAATATGGACTCCCTCCCTATCTTGGTCCACCTTCATTAAAGACCTCAAAAAGACACATTTGTTGATTACGTACACTGCCCTCATCTACTGCAGATACAGGTCATAAACCAAGGTGAGACACATAATATTGTAGAATAATTACATATTAAACTGAGCTGGATCATTGTGAATTGAAACAAGGGTAGGGTGTTAGTGTGTGTGTGTGTGTGTGTGTGTGTGTGTGTGTGTGTGTGTGTGTGTGTGTGTGTGTGTGTGTGTGTGTGTGTGGTACTGTATGGGTGGGGGTTCTCTAGTCTCACTGATACAGATGTTCTGTCAGGGGATTGGACCTTACAAGGCACATTGTGGCAACAGCGGTGCCATTACACATTCACACATATGCTGTGTGTTTATCATACTTGCATAGCTTGGCCTAGAAATGTTCATTTATCATCCCTCCATTATTTATTACTGTCACTGCAACTCCACAAGGTATTTTACACATGGAATACATTAAGGATGAAAAATGCTGACCTGAGACATGAATGTGAATATTCTTCCACTTTAATGAGCATATTGCAGCTCCTTTTAGAATAATTAACTGAGCACCGATTTCCAAATAGCAATAATAAGAGTTATAATAATCTGCTGTTAAATAATACTGACTGCAGCTATTTTTGCATTACTACAGCATAGAGAACAAGTATGCACATTATGAGGCTGTTCGTGGCCAATACATTATTACAGTATGTAAGGTGGCATCTGTGTAGATTAAATATTACTGGAAATTCTGTCTTCCAACTTCACTTACTGGTAATGAATAATTCTCTCTACATTTATATTTACATTTATAGAGACTAGAATGCAAGCTAAAGTTCCATGTACTTTTGTACAATGTGACCCATGACCTCAGACTTTTAAGGTCACCATTTGTAGACTTACTGGCAAATTGAATAAGGAAAATTAATGGATCCAAACAGTCTGAGGCTAATGGATGTGATTCTGTATGTGTGCAGTGTGTTCAAAAAGTATCTAGCTGGGGGATCACGTGACCCTTGAACGAGATGGCCGCATGAACTAAGAGCTCCGCACAAGTAGTTTCCAATTCCTAATCTTACCTCCACTCCAAGTTCAAACTCATTTAGCTTTAGTAAGAAAAAGTCATGGCGGCTACAAAAGGCGACACTACAGGTGACATTTTTACCCGGACTCGAGTATTAGCGACGGAAAAAGCCTCCAAGAAGAAGCTAGCTTCAGAAAAAACTAGCACCATTAGCCAGGAGCAAAAGAACCCGCTCCCCCACGAGGCACAACGAATGCCAACCTCGCACTCTGTCGAAGACATCCTTTCTGAGTTGAGATCCCAATGTACAGAACTAAACACTAAATTAGATGCCATTAACTCTCAGCTCAGTGCGATAGGGGGCAAGGTGACAATCCTGGAAAACGCTTTGCCTGACATCAACAACAAGATAACCATAAACGCGGGGCGCCTGGACGAGGCAGAGGGGCGAATCCTATCCATGGAAAACTTATTGACAGATGCCATGGAAACAATAGCATATGCTAAAAAGAAAATCGAGCATCTGGAAGAGAAAACAGAGGACCTGGAAAACAGGGGGCGAAGGAATAATTGTGTTCTATTCAATCTGGGCGAAAAAGAAGAGGGAAACATGCCACTGATCCGCTACCTGCAAGACAAACTTCCCGAGTGGCTCCACATGTCCACCGACAGGCCCATAGAACTCGAGAGAGCTCACCGAGCACTGAGGCCCCCACCAGCAGCCAGACAACCACCGCGCCCAATCACCATACGTTTCCTGAGATTCACCGACAAGGAACGAGTCCTACAGGCGGCGAAAAACAACACCATCACAGTGGGAAACGCCAAACTCACTTTACACCAGGACCTGTCAGCTGGAATACGCCGAAAGCGCCGAGAGTTTGACGAAGTGAAGAAATACTCCATTGACCGAGGCATCTTCAGGGGATTCAAATACCCAAACGAGCTCAGGATTCTTCATCAAGGAGCCTTGCGACACTTCAAAACTCCCGAAGAGGCAAAACGTTTTTTGAAAGACAATCATGGCCAATGAGAAACAGACCAATGACTAAATGCGATTAATGCCATTACTAAAGGAGGTAAGACGACATATAGCCGATATCCAGAGACCCACCCCTAAATGTCATTATAGCCGTCCAATTTATATTTATTTTCCTTTAACTGAGAGGGATGGGCTGTATAGCCTAACCTAGGCCTACTAATGTTTCAGCCTACTTTTCTTTCCCTGTTTTTTTTGTTGCTATTTTTTATTTTTATTTTTATTTCACCTTTATTTAACCAGGTAGGCTAGTTGAGAGCAAGTTCTCATTTACAACTGCGACCTGGCCAAGATAAAGCATAGCAGTGTGAGCAGACAACACAGAGTTACACATGGAATAAACAATTAACAAGTCAATAACACAGTAGAAAACAAAGGGGGAGTCTATATACAATGTGTGCAAAAGGCATGAGGAGGTAGACGAATAGTTACAATTTTGCAGATTAACACTGGAGTGATAAATGATCAGATGGTCATGTACAGGTAGAGATATTGGTGTGCAAAAGAGCAGAAAAGTAAATAAATAAAAACAGTATGGGGATGAGGTAGGTGAAAATGGGTGGGCTATTTACCAATAGACTATGTACAGCTGCAGCGATCGGTTAGCTGCTCAGATAGCTGATGTTTGAAGTTGGTGAGGGAGATAAAAGTCTCCAACTTCAGCGATTTTTGCAATTCGTTCCAGTCACAGGCAGCAGAGTACTGGAACGAAAGGCGGCCAAATGAGGTGTTGGCTTTAGGGATGATCAGTGAGATACACCTGCTGGAGCGCGTGCTACGGATGGGTGTTGCCATCGTGACCAGTGAACTGAGATAAGGCGGAGCTTTACCTAGCATGGACTTGTAGATGACCTGGAGCCAGTGGGTCTGGCGACGAATATGTAGCGAGGGCCAGCCGACTAGAGCATACAAGTCGCAGTGGTGGGTGGTATAAGGTGCTTTAGTGACAAAACGGATGGCACTGTGATATACTGCATCCAGTTTGCTGAGTAGAGTGTTGGAAGCCATTTTGTAGATGACATCGCCGAAGTCGAGGATTGGTAGGATAGTCAGTTTTACTAGGGTAAGCTTGGCGGCGTGAGTGAAGGAGGCTTTGTTGCGGAATAGAAAGCCGACTCTTGATTTGATTTTTGATTGGAGATGTTTGATATGAGTCTGGAAGGAGAGTTTGCAGTCTAGCCAGACACATAGGTACTTATAGTTGTCCACATATTCAAGGTCGGAACCATCCAGGGTGGTGATGCTAGTCGGGCATGCGGGTGCAGGCAGCGATCAGTTGAAAAGCATGCATTTGGTTTTACTAGCGTTTAAGAGCAGTTGGAGGCCACGGAAGGAGTGTTGTATGGCATTGAAGCTTGTTTGGAGGTTAGATAGCACAGTGTCCAATGACGGGCCGAAAGTATATAGAATGGTGTAGTCTGCGTAGAGGTGGATCAGGGAATCGCCCGCAGCAAGAGCAACATCATTGATATACACAGAGAAAAGAGTCGGCCCGAGAATGTGGCACCCCCATAGAGACTGCCAGAGGACCGGACAGCATGCCCTCCGATTTGACACACTGAACTCTGTCTGCAAAGTAATTGGTGAACCAGGCAAGGCAGTCATCCAAAAAACCGAGGCTACTGAGTCTGCCGATGAGAATATGGTGATTGACAGAGTCGAAAGCCTTGGCAAGGTCGATGAAGACGGCTGCACAGTACTGTCTTTTATCGATGGCGGTTATGATATCGTTTAGTACCTTGAGTGTGGCTGAGGTGCACCCGTGACCGGCTCGGAAGCCAGATTGCACAGCGGAGAAGGTACGGTGGGATTCAAGATGGTCAGTGACCTGTTTGTTGACTTGGCTTTCGAAGACCTTAGATAGGCAGGGCAGGATGGATATAGGTCTGTAACAGTTTGGGTCCAGGGTGTCTCCCCCTTTGAAGAGGGGGATGACTGCAGCAGCTTTCCAATCCTTGGGGATCTCAGACGATATGAAAGAGAGGTTGAACAGGCTGGTAATAGGGGTTGCGACAATGGCGGCGGATAGTTTCAGAAATAGGGGTCCAGATTGTCAAGCCCAGCTGATTTGTACGGGTCCAGGTTTTGCAGCTCTTTCAGAACATCTGCTATCTGGATTTGGGTAAAGGAGAACTTGGAGAGGCTTGGGCGAGGAGCTGCCGGGGGAGGAGCTGTTGGCCGAGGTTGGAGTAGCCAGGCGGAAGGCATGGCCAGCCGTTGAGAAATGCTTATTGAAGTTTTCGATAATCATGGATTTATCGGTGGTGACCGTGTTACCTAGCCTCAGTGCAGTGGGCAGCTGGGAGGAGGTGCTCTTGTTCTCCATGGACTTCACAGTGTCCCAGAACTTTTTGGAGTTGGAGCTACAGGATGCAAACTTCTGCCTGAAGAAGCTGGCCTTAGCTTTCCTGACTGACTGCGTGTATTGGTTCCGGACTTCCCTGAACAGTTGCATATCACGGGGACTATTCGATGCTATTGCAGTCCGCCACAGGATGTTTTTGTGCTGGTCAAGGGCAGTCAGGTCTGGGGTGAACCAAGGACTGTATCGGTTCTTAGTTCTGCATTTTTTGAACGGAGCATGCTTATCTAAAATGGTGAGGAAGTTACTTTTAAAGAATGACCAGGCATCCTCAACTGACGGGATGAGGTCAATGTCCTTCCAGGATACCCGGGCCAGGTCGATTAGAAAGGCCTGCTCACAGAAGTGTTTTAGGGAGCGTTTGACCGTGATGAGGGGTGGTCGTTTGACTGCGGCTCCGTAGCGGATACAGGCAATGAGGCAGTGATCGCTGAGATCCTGGTTGAAGACAGCGGAGGTGTATTTGGAGGGCCAGTTGGTCAGGATGACGTCTATGAGGGTGCCCTTGTTTACAGAGTTAGGGTTGTACCTGGTGGGTTCCTTGATGATTTGTGTGAGATTGAGGGCATCTAGCTTAGATTGTAGGACTGGCGGGGTGTTAAGCATATCCCAGTTTAGGTCACCTAACAGAACAAACTCTGAGGCTAGATGGGGGCGATCAATTCACAAATGGTGTCCAGGGCACAGCTGGGAGCTGAGGGGGTCGGTAGCAGGCGGCAACAGTGAGAGACTTATTTCTGGAGAGAGTAATTTTCAAAATTAGTAGTTCGAACTGTTTGGGTATGGACCTGGAAAGTATGACATTACTTTTCAGGCTATCTCTGCAGTAGACTGCAACTCCTCCCCCTTTGGCAGATCTATCTTGACGGAAGATGTTATAGTTGGGTATGAAAATCTCTGAATTTTTGGTGGCCTTCCTGAGCCAGGATTCAGACACAGCAAGGACATCAGGGTTAGCAGAGTGTGCTAGAGCAGTGAGTAAAACAAACTTAGGGAGGAGGCTTCTGATGTTGACATGCATGAAACCAAGGCTTTTACGATCACAGAAGTCAACAAATGAGGGTGCCTGGGGACATGCAGAGAAGGAGTAGTATGAGGGTGCGGCTAAAGGCTATCAAAACTGGTCGCCTAGAGCGTTGGGGACAGAGAATAAGAGGAGCAGGTTTCTGGGCATGGTAGAATATATTCAGGGCATAATGCGCAGACAGGGGTATGGTGGGGTGCGGGTACAGCGGAGGTAAGCCCAGGCACTGGGTGATGATGAGAGAGGTTGT
Source organism: Oncorhynchus tshawytscha (assembly GCF_018296145.1). Lineage (NCBI taxonomy): Eukaryota > Metazoa > Chordata > Actinopteri > Salmoniformes > Salmonidae > Oncorhynchus > Oncorhynchus tshawytscha. The sequence continues at coordinate 60,831,499 of NC_056433.1, read as the reverse complement.
GTCTCTGGACATGCTGGTTGTAATGGGTGAGGTCACCGCATGTGTGGGAGGTGGGACAAAGGAGGTATCAGGGGTATGAAGAGTAGAACTAGGGGCTCCATTGTGAACTAAAACAATGATAACTAACCTGAGCAACAGTATACAAGGCATATTGACATTTGAGAGAGACATACAGCGAGGCATACAGTAATCACAGGTGTTGAATTGGGAAAGCTAGCTAAAACAGTAGGTGAGACAACAGCTAATCAGCTAGCACAACAACAGCAGGTAAAATGGTGTTGACTAGTGTTAGAAATTAGATATGTAGACGGGCGAGTCGGTCAAGGATCGATTCAGACAAGGTGGTAAATTGTATGACAAGCGACAGTTTATTCAGAGTGAAGATATCTAGAACAGCGTAATTACGGCTCCTCCGCTAGTTCGTACGGAACTGCAGGCAAAGAGACCGTTACAATCAGTACACCACTTATATATAGAACAGAAAGTAGGTTGATTCTGGAAGATCGGATCTTTGGATTGGTTCAGCTGGGGTGTAGTCTGTAGTCTTCCGCCATTGGCTCAGTTGTCTGTCCGTCATCGTAGAATCCTCTTCGGGCACACAATGTTCAGCTACAAAGGAGATTATGTGTGTGCGCTGGTTTTGGCAGTTAGTGTAATGCGGGAGCTATCCTGTAGGGGACCCCACAGGCTTTACTTTGAGTTGTAGCCCTGTATTAGCAATAGGTTGGTCACCTGCATAAGAAATAGCATTTCTCTACACTAGGCAACGGGGCCGACAGATAAAACATAAACAAGCAGAATGGAGTACCGTGATTAATGGACAGTCCAGCGTGCATCAGCTATGTAGCCAAGTGATCAGTGTCCAGGGGGCAGCGGTGGATGGGGCAGGGGAGCTGGACTGGCGAGTGTTATCCAGGTTGAAAAAAAACTAACAATGACTAAATAGCTTGTAGCTAGTTAGCTGGTTAGCTTCTGGAGGTTCTTGAGTGTGTTCTAAAAATTAAAAAAATAGCGATTCCGTGTCACATTGGGTGAGGCAGGTTTCCGGAAAGGTATAAACAGATTAAAAATCAAAAAGAGATAGAAAGTGAGTATGGGTCCGGTGCGTGTTTGGGACGCGGCGATTCAGACGGTTAGCAGGCCTGTGCTAACAAGCTAACAGTTCGTAGGCCCGGGCTAAACAAGCTAGCAGTTAGCAGGCCTGTGCTAACAAGCTAACAGTTCGTAGGCCCGGGCTAAACAAGGTAGCAGTTAGCGGACCGGGGCTAGACAAGCTAGCAGTTAGCAGGCCGAGTTTAGCAAGCAGGGAGATAGCGAGGGCTAGAGAGTTGGCCTTTGGGGGGCGTCGCGATGGGGTGAGTCTGTTTATTCCTCTTCATGCGGTGACATCGATAGACCGGTCGTGGGCCCGGGTATTGTAGCCCAGGAGTATGCTACGGTGGTAGTACAGGTGCGCTGGCCGGGCTAGCTTCACGCTAAGTGGGTGGAAGCGCTAGCCAGGAGTAATCATCCGGGGTTGCGGTTTAGCTAGATAGCTAGTTGTGAAGATCCATCTGAAAAATGTTCCGTTTGCGGTGGGAATCCGGGGATGAATCCGGGGATGAAAAATAAATAGGTCCATTATGCTCTGGTTAGAGTCGCGTTGTTCGAACTGGCGAGAGCTTTCCGAGCTAAAGGTTAGCTTAGCTGATGACCGGTTAGCTGAAGACCGCTAGCATAGCTGGTGGTTAGCTGGCTAGCTTCAGTTGAGGGGTTCCGGTTCCGAAGTAAATATAAATACTTTAGGAAAAATAGCTACATTGGGTGAGGCGGGTTGCAGGAGAGTATTTGGAAGCTTAGGTTTAGCAAAATGTTTTTGAAGAGATATGCGAAGAAAAATATGTTAAAAAAAACGAAAAATATACGATATATACAAGGGACACGAGACAGGACGACTTACTGCTACGCCATCTTGGATCATTATTACTTGGGGTTCCCTATGTCCCTTGGGGGAGGTATATGTAGGCTGGGCTATTGATTTTTATTTTTCTCCCCTCTTTTACTGTGGTCTGGACGAGGGCAACTGTGTTATTTACTCAATGTGGGGTGGAGAGGATGAGGCATTTCTTTGGTGGGGAGAGGGAGACGTTGTGCGTTGCTAACTGTTCCCGGTTTTTGTTTTATTCGTGAACACAGAATTGAGACTGAGCGGGGGGGGTAATAGATCCAACGGGATGTGTCGAGTTGTTTGGGAACTCGGCTGGGGTGTTCAGAGATGATTATTTTATGTACACCATTTATTTTCCTTTTATGTGAACGCAGCTGTAACTACTATCCACTTTTACCCAGAGATGACTTACACTAAAGTTCGATTACTGCTCGATGACGATGACTAGTACCTTAAATCTATTGACATGGAACTGCCATGGTCTAGGGCATGCAATAAAATGAAAAAAGATACTATGTGCTCTAAAGAAGGAAAAAGCAGACATCGCGCTATTACAAGAGACACACCTCTGTGATGCTGAACATGCCAAACTCCGCAAATCTTGGGTGGGACAGGTGTATTTCTCATCTTTCAAATCAAACAGTAGAGGCACAGCCATACTTATCCATAAAAATGTTCCATTCATAATTGACAAAAACATATCTGATCCGGAGGGGAGATTTATTTTGATAACTGGGTCACTATATGGTCAACCAATTACGATATTAAACATATACGCCCCTAACACAGATACTCCTGCCTTCATGTCAAAAATTATAACCCTGTTCAATGAGCATTGTGTCTCCTTTGGTGTGGTGGCCGGAGATTTTAATTGTACTCTTAACCCAACCCTAGACAAATCATCTCAAGTCCCCACCACAAATCCTAGATCTGCAAAGATGTTGAACTCTCTTACTAAAGAGATGGGACTGATAGATATCTGGAGAGAGACTAATAGCTCATCTATGGACTATACATACTACTCTAATGTCCATAACACCTACTCCCATATAGATTACATTTTTATCCCAAAGAGTTTCATAAATTCAGCCACTTGTACAATCGGACCCATAGCACTTTCAGATCACGCCTTTGTCCACCTCCGCTTTGACCCTTGCAAAAACATCCCGAGGTCAAAGAGCTGGAAATTCAACACCTCCATGCTATCAAATGACGTGTTCCATACATTGGTAACTACATGGATAGACAACTACACACAAGACAATAAAGATTCTCCTGTTTCTCCGGCCACAATGTGGGAAGCTGCTAAAGTGGGAATAAGCCACAATAAGAAGTCATCTAATTGCATATGCTTCCTCTAAGAAAAAAGCAATGGAAGCACACAGGCTAGATCTTGAGAGGGAGCTGGAATGCTGTGAAAAAATACATAAACAATCCCTAGACAGCACCTCCTGGAGTCATCTTAAAGCAGCCAAAGCCAAACTGAATTTGGACTACACTCGGGAGATTAAAAAAAAAGTTGTCTTTACTAAACAGAAATACCATGAGTATAGCAATAGGCCCAGTAGATTGCTTGCTTACCAATTAAAAAAGGAGCAGTCAGAGCGTACAATCATGGCTATCCGAACAGCAGAGGACGAGGTCACATATGACCCAAAAAATATCAATTTAATATATCAATTTAACTTTTCATGATTTTTACTGCAAACTATATACCTCTGAGAGAAAACACACAGAGGCAGAACTCCACTCGTTCCTAGAGGGAATCTCGCTACCTAAACTATCAGAGAGCGACCAAGAAGATCTCAACTCCCCCTTCACTCCTGAGGAGATCCTGGAGGCAATTACCTCCATGCCACCTAATAAGTCCCCAGGCCCAGATGGATTCCCCAGAGAGTTCTACAAAGCTTTTTGGCCCCAGCTCAGCCCCATCTTCATGCCAATGCTGGAGGATTTTTGCAAAAACTGAGTTCTCCCAGACTCAATGCACACAGCTCGCATTACAGTGTTGCTAAAAAAAGGACAAGGACCCCCTATCCTGCTCGTCCTTCCGGCCCATAAGTTTGTTGGATTTCGACTATAAAATAATTACCAAATTGCTCGCCAAAAGACTAAACACTCTTCTTCCCAAAATAATAAAAGCGGACCAAACTGGATTTATTAGAGACAGATACTCTTCTGATAACATTCGCCGTCTTTTTGATATTATTGATCAAGTAAACGTACAGAATACCCCTGTCCTGCTGGCTTCACTGGATGCTGAGAAGGCGTTTGACAGGATGGAGTGGAGCTTTCTGTTTTCAGTCTTAGAAAAGTTCAATATGGGCCCAAATTTTATTAAATGGATCAAATCACTATACTCTCATCCAAATGCCATGGTGACTACTAATGGACTGAATTCTGACAGATTCCCTCTGGAACGGGGCACAAGACAAGGGTGCTCGCTGTCCCCGCTGCTCTACTTGTTGGGGGCGGAGCCTCTGGCAGAGCTGATAAGGAGCAATCCAAGTATTATGGGTGTTTCTGCAGGCGGCCTGCAGCACAAGATTTCGCTTTACGCGGATGATGTCTTGCTCTACATATCCAACCCTGAGAAATCCCTCCCTCTCATTTTAGACACAATTGCTCAGTATGGCAAGTTTTCAGGTTATAAGATCAATTTTAACAAATCCACTGTCTGCCCTCTCAATATTACACTCACCAGCTCTATGAAGACACTTTGTCCTTTCCAATGGAAAACACAGGGGTTTCAATACCTCGGGATCTTCATAACACCAGATCTGAATAGCCTTTTTAAGGAAAATTATCTTCCACTCCTGGATTCTAACTTCCGCGACGCATATAAGGCCCTGCCCCGCCCCCCTTTCGGAAAAGCTGACCACGACTCCATTTTGTTGATCCCTGCCTACAGACAGAAACTAAAACAAGAAGCTCCCACGCTGAGGTCTGTCCAACGCTGGTCCGACCAAGCTGACTCCACACTCCAAGACTGCTTCCATCACGTGGACTGGGAGATGTTTCGTATTGCGTCAGACAACAACATTGACAGAATACGCTGATTCGGTGTGCGAGTTCATTAGAACGTGCGTTGAAGATGTCGTTCCCATAGCAACGATTAAAACATTCCCTAACCAGAAACCTTGGATTGATGGCAGCATTCGTGTGAAACTGAAGGCACGAACCACTGCTTTTAATCAGGGCAAGGTGTCTGGTAACATGACTGAATACAAACAGTGCAGCTATTCCCTCCGCAAGGCTATCAAACAAGCTAAGCGCCAGTACAGAGACAAAGTAGAATCTCAATTCAACGGCTCAGACACAAGAGGCATGTGGCAGGGTCTACAGTCAATCACGGACTACAGGAAGAAACCCAGCCCAGTCACGGACCAGGATGTCTTGCTCCCAGGCAGACTAAATAACTTTTTGCCCGCTTTGAGGACAATACAGTGCCACTGACACGGCCTGCAACGAAAACATGCGGTCTCTCCTTCACTGCAGCCGAAGTGAGTAAGACATTTAAACGTGTTAACCCTCGCAAGGCTGCAGGCCCAGGCGGCATCCCCAGCCGCGCCCTCAGAGCATGCGCAGACCAGCTGGCCGGTGTGTTTACGGACATATTCAATCAATCCCTATACCAGTCTGCTGTTCCCACATGCTTCAAGAGGGCCACCATTGTTCCTGTTCCCAAGAAAGCTAAGGTAACTGAGCTAAACGACTACCGCCCGTAGCACTCACATCCGTCATCATGAAGTGCTTTGAGAGACTAGTCAAGGACCATATCACCTCCACCCTACCTGACACCCTTGACCCACTCCAATTTGCTTACCGCCCAAATAGGTCCACAGACGATGCAATCTCAACCACACTGCACACTGCCCTAACCCATCTGGACAAGAGGAATACCTATGTGAGAATGCTGTTCATCGACTACAGCTCGGCATTCAACACCATAGTACCCTCCAAGCTCGTCATCAAGCTCGAGACCCTGGGTCTCGACCCCGCCCTGTGCAACTGGGTTCTGGACTTCCTGACGGGCCGCCCCCAGGTGGTGAAAAGTAGGCAACAAGCATCTCACTCCCCGCTGATCCTCAACACTGGGGCCCCACAAGGGTGCGTTCTGAGCCCTCTCCTGTTTCCTTGTTCACCTGTGTGTCATCGTGGCCATGCACGCCTCCAACTCAATCATCAAGTTTTCGGATAACACAACAGTGGTAGGCTTGATTACCAAAACGATAGTGGACGGCCTACAGGGAGGAGGTGAGGGCCCTCGGAGTGTGGTGTCAGGAAAATAACCTCACACTCAACGTCAACAAAACTAAGGAGATGATTGTGGACTTCAGGAAACAGCAGAGGGAACACCCCCATCCACATCGATGGAACAGTAGTGGAGAGGGTAGCAAGTTTTAAGTTCCTCGGCATACACATCACAGACAAACTGAATTGGTCCACTCACACAGACAGCATGTGAGGAAGGCGCAGCAGCGCCTCTTCAACCTCAGGAGGCTGAAGAAGAGCCTCGGCTTGTCATTAAAAGCACTCACAACCTTCTACAGATGCACAATCGAGTGCATCCTGGGGGCTGTAAACCGCCTGGTATGGCATTTGCACCGCCCTCAACCGTTTGCTCTCCAGAGGGTAGTGAGGTCTGCGCAACGCATCACCTAAAATTTTTGGGGAATGGAAACTACCTGCCCTCCAGGACACCTATACCACCCGATGCTCAGGAAGGCCATAAAGATCATCAAGGACATCAACCACCCGAGCCACTGCCTGTTCACCCCGCTGTCATCCAGAAGGCGAGGTCATTACAGTTGCATCAAAGCTGGGACCAAGAGACTGAAAAACAGCTTCTATCTCAAGGCCATCAGACTGTTAAACAGCCACCACTAACATTGAGTGGCTACTCCAGTATGCAGCTTGAAGGTTTAGAGGCCATGATTATTTTTTCAACACACTGTCAATGACACTGACTCTACTCCAGCCACTTTAATAATGGGAATTGATGGGAAATGATGTAAATATATCACTAGCCACTTTAAACAATGCTACCTTATATAATGTTACTTAATCTACATTATTCATCTCATATGCATACGTAGATACTGTACTCTATATCATCGACTGCATCCTCATGTAATACATGTATCACTAGCCACTTTAACTATGCCACTTGGTTTACATACTCATCTCATATGTATATACTGTACTCGATATCATCTACTGTATCTTGCCTATGCTGCTCTGTACCATCACTCATTCATATATCCTTATGTACATATTCTTTATCCCCTTACACTGTGTATAAGACAGTAGTTTTTTGGAATTGTTAGTTAGATTACTTGTTCGTTATTACTGCATTGTCGGAACTAGAAGCACAAGCATTTCGCTACACTCGCATTAACATCTGCTAACCATGTGTATGTGACAAATAAAATTTGATTTGATTTTTGATTTGATTTGGATCTCCAAACCTGGATCTCCCTCCCAATTAGCTTTGTAGGAAGAATTAATGTAATGTGTATAAACGTCCTCCCTAGACTGAACTACTTATTTCAGATGCTCACATGCTATTTCCCAGTTTCCTTCTTCAAAACAACTAACCAAAGCATCACCAAATTTATATGGGGCAATAAAAAACCTAGGATCAAGTTTTCCCACTCTATCGAAACCTGAATCTAAGGGTGGTCTTGCCCTTCCCTCCCTTCAATTGTACTACTGGTCTGCCCAAATCCGCAACATGCTAACATGGATCACAAACAGACAAGAGTCAACGTGGATTCAGATAGAATCCCAATCCTGTGGTTCATTGCCCTTAACCTCAATTATATTCATTAATAACTTTAGTGAAGTGGGCAACATAGCCAAAACCTTTGTGATTTACAGCACCCTACTAGCGTGGAGGGACTGTAAGAAATACCTGGGCATTTCCTCCCAAATATGTTCTCACTCACCTATAGTAGGCAACCCAGACTTGCCAAAAGCCCTGAGGGATGCCAACTTTAATCTTTGGCATACTCTAGGAATCAGGACCTTTTCAGACCTATTTCATCAGAAAACCACTACACTGAAATCCTTTCAAGAGCTCTGCAGTGAATTCGATGTGCCAAGATCCCACTTTTTTAAATATCTTCAAATTAGACATGTACTTTCCTCATTTACCTCCAAGAGGAGGTTTAGAACTCAGTTGAATGAAGTTGAAACCCTTCTTGTCACAGCACAATCCATTAAAGGCAAAATATCTTACATCTATAGACTCCTTTCTGAGAAAGGAAGCTCCTCCTTTACTCCTTTGAAAATAATCTGGGAAAAGGACCTTGGTCTGACTATCAGTGATGAGTTATGGGCGGAGGTTTGCGACAGGGTATACTGCTCCTCTACCAGTGTAAAAATGAAAGAATCTAATTACAAATTTTTGTACAAATTGTTTATACTCCTTTGAGACTCCATAGAATGAAAACAGATATGTCTCCTAACTGTAAAAGATGTACCTCTGAAAGTGGAACCTATATGCATGTATTTTGGAGCTGTAGAGAATTGCCAGATTCTGGCAATCTGTACATACTGCTGCACAGAAAATACTAGAGGTACAGTTTGATATGACCCCGTGTATCTATCTTCTTAATGCCCAGCAGGACTTTGTTCTTGATCCTGACAGAGAAAATTTGCTTATGACTATTACATACTTTGCTAAGAAATGTATTCTTCTATTGTGGGCCTCTAATACCCCTCCTACATTTAAAATGTGGATTGACCAGATTGTTGACTTTCTTCCTCTTGAAAAGCTCACTTATGACCTCCACAAGAGACAGCCCAAGTTTGATAGACTCTGGTCTCCACTATTCAACTATATTTCAAACTGGACAGAGTGAACGGGGTGACTAGGAAAATGCGCAGATACATGTTGTGTAAAGGTACTGTAAAACCTAAAAACGAATTGTTGGCCCGTCGTCTCAGCGAATGCTTGAAATAGCTGATAAGAACCTTGATAGTGCTGCTGCAAGTGTTATATGTTTTTTTGTGTGTTTTTATTTTAATTTAGTTTTTGAGTACGTGTGTGTGTATGTATGTACGTATGTATGTATGTATGTATGTATGTATGTATGTATGTATGTATGTATGTATGTATGTATGTATGTATGTATGTATGTATGTATGTATGTATATATATACATATATATATATATATATATATATATATATATATATATATATATACATATATATATATATATATACATATATATATACATATATGTATGTATGTATGTATATATATATTATATATATACATATATATATATATATGTATGTATGTATATATATATATATATATATATATATATATATATATATATATATGCACCAAGGAAAATAAATAGATTAAGAAAAATAAATGCTTTTATTTGACTTTATCATTCATTTTAACTGTATTTTTATTTTTTATTTTTTCAAATGTATTATTATTTTTTGACCTTTTCTTTTTTTAAAGCCTGTCACATCTGTGAATGTGGAATGTGCTTTGTTGGTTGATTGAAAACTTAATAAAACTTTAAATTGAAAAAAAAAGTATCTAGCTTAGTATGAGGTCAAAAAAAAGGAAAGAAGTTTGTGTTTATAAGGCCTCTATTCCTGGAAATTCAATGTGATGAGCATTCACCAGAAGAGATTTGAAGCTCTTCAGAATGTTAGTGTGACAATTCTGTTTCACTCCCCGTCTTTCTAACAAAACAATCACATAGCCTAGTCTACAGTACATCTCAATGTTGTCATGACTTTTGCCACTCAGTGTCATAGTTTATAGAGTCACAAATGACAGGCTATGTCATGTCAGTGGCTAAAACTTAACAGAGCCTTGTTTAATGGCCTTCCTCCACTAAATAATGCAAATACTAAAATCCCACGGTGAACGGGATTAGAATTCAGATGTATCTCTGAGTCAGAGCAGGACGTGTCTGCCCTATTTAGGTCTACAAATGATGTGTGTCTGGCCTAATTCTCAGGGTGAGAGGAAGCCACAGCACACGCAACAACAAGATAATTCCCACCAGCCATCTCTTTTCTGCACTGTGCCACCTGTCAACAATGGATTTGCGTCAGGGGAAGATGACGGTGCAGAATCTCTCAACGGTTATGAAACTCGAAAAAGAACTGGTCGTGTTACATAAGGCAGCTGTGAGATGTACAGTAACAGTCAAATGTTTGGACACACTTACTCATTCAAGGGTTTGTCTTTATTTGTACTATTTTCTACATTGTAGAATAATAGTGAAGACATCAAAACTATGAAATAACACATATGGATTCATGTAGTAACCAGAAAAGTGTTGAACAATTCCAAATATATTTTATATTGGAGATTCTTCAAAGTAGCCACCCTTTCCTTTGATGACAGCTTTGCACACTCTTGACATTCTCTCACCAAGTTTCATGAGGCCTGGAATGCATTTCAATTGACAGGTGTGCCTTGTTAAAAGTTAATTTGTGGAATTTCTTTCCTTCTTAATGTTTGAGCCAATCAGTTGTGTTGTGACAAGGTAGGGGTGGCATACAGAAGATAACCATATTTGGTAAAAGATCAAGTCCATATTATGGCAAGAACAGCTCAAATAAGCAAAGAGAAACGACAGTCCATCATTACTTTAAGACATGAAGGTCAATTAATGCAGAACATTTCAAGAACTTTGAATGTTTCTTCAAGTACAGTCGTAAAAACCATCAAGCGCTATGATGAAACTGGCTCTCGTGAGGACTGCCATAGGAAAGGAAGACCCAGAGTCACCTCTTCTGCAGATGATAAGTTCATTAGAGTTACCAGCCTCAAAAATTGCAGCCCAAATAAATGCTTCACAGAGTTCAAGTAACAGACACATGTCAACATCAGCTGTTCAGAGGAGACTGCATGAAACAGGCCTTCATGGTCAAATTTCTGCAAAGAAACCACTACTAAAGGACAGCAATAAGAAGAAGAGACTTGCTTGGACTGGTGGAAATCTGTCCTTTGGTCCAAATTTAACATTTTGGTTCCAACCGCCATGTCTTTGTGAGACGCAGAGTAGGTGAACGGTTGATCTCCGCATGTGTGGTTCTGACCGTGAAGCATGGAAGAGGAGGGGTGATGGTGTGGGGGTGCTTTGCTGGTGACACTGTCTGTGATTTATTTAGAATTCAAGTCACACTTAACCACAATGGATACCGCAGCATTCTGCAACGATACCCCATCCCATCTGGCTTGCGATTAGTGGGACTATCATTTGTTTTTCAACAGGACAATGACCCAACACACCTCCAGGCTGTGTAAGGCCTTTTTGACCAAGAAGGAGAGTGATGAAGTGCTGCATCAGATGACCTGGCATCCACAATCACCTGACCTCAAACCAATTGAGATGGTTTGGGATGAGTTGGGCAGCAGAGTGAAGTAAAACCAGAGAACAAGTGCTCAGCATATGTGGGAACTCCTTCAAGACTGTTGGAAAAGCATTCCAGGTGAAGTATTCCAGGTGTTGAGAGAATTCCAAGAGTGTGCAAAGCTGTCATCAAGGCAAAGGGTGGACACTTTTTAAGAATCTCAAATATAATATATATATAGATTTGTTTAACACTTTTTTGGTTACTACATGATTCCATATGTGTTATTTCATAGTTTTGATGTCTTCACTATAATTCTACAATGTAGAACATAGTAAAAACAAAGAAAAACCCTTGAATGAGTAGGTGTGTCCAAACTTTTGACTGGTACTGTATGTGCAGTCGAATGTTCAGATACAAGGAAGAAAATCGCTGTCTCTTTGTCTGTGGCCGAGCACTAGCCTGATTATTGAGCCGTGAGCACAAGCCGCAAGACCCAAATGTGCAGAGTAAAAAAGGGCAAGCCAATTCCAGCTTCAAGCCAAGCATATCATTTGTTGTTTTGTTCCCGTCATATTTTAGGACGAAGGTTTTATTTACCCCTAAGTTACTTTAGAGGGATTTGAACCGGAAAATATACTTTCAAAGAACATGGAGAGAAACTGAATATAAAAAAAACCTCCTTTTTGTCTGGAAGAAAATGTCATGTTCTGGAAAAAGCAGCAGACATGAATGAAATGGAGTGCAGCAAACAGCCACAACACCCTTCAGAGGTAATGGTTGCTGTTTTGATAAGCCCAATAGAAGCACTACGTTACTTTGGTGACCCAAGCACTACCACATCTGACTCAAATTGCTGGTCAAAATGGACTTCTTGTACAGCAGAGGGGTAGATTGGAACTGCGAAGAAGCCCTTTAGAAGATTACAGTAGATTGAATGGAAGAGGCTCTAAACTCCATACAGACATAGAGCATGTCACTAATTGCAGTTTAAGTGCCGTTAATCTACATTAGGCTACGAGGTTGTTCATCTCAGTGGATCCATTCCTGTTGTTCAGTTATCAATTGGTTACCTTACTTTTGTCTGTTAGTGTGTGGTTAAACACAATTCATAAGCATAACCCGAAATCGTAGTGCTTGTTAAAAGCTATTTTAAGGTAATTCCTCCTCCCCTCTCTCTGTTGTATTAATTTGGGGATGTAAAGCTTACAGTAAACAATGTTTTACTTGTGAAATCAGGTCTTTTTCATCTGACAAACAAATTCCTGTTTGTATGGGAAAACCTTGTGCAAAGCAGCTAAAGAGATATCTGCCAAATCTTCTCTTTGTGTCCTCTCCAGCCATGCTTAGATGTCATTATGCGCATGTTGGAGTAAAAAAACTGCCACAAATCTTAGAGGGATATTGTTCTGTATTCAGAAGCATCGTCATTCTCTAGTCTTTAAATGAATCACGGACAATAACAATGACAAAACTCAGACCTGATTCATGATCATTACCCCCCATCTCCAATAATGCTGTAAGTCAAGCTTGTAAGAATGTCCCAATGTGTAGTGAGTTACATTTCATTTGGATTTGTGTGTGTGTGTGTGTGTGTGTGTGTGTGTGTGTGTGTGTGTGTGTGTGTGTGTGTGTGTGTGTGTGTGTGTGTGTGTGTGTGTGTGTGTGTGTGTGTGTGTGTGTGTGTGTGTGTGTGTGTGTGTGTGTGTGTGTGTGTGTGTGTGTGAAGCAGCCTATAACAAGAAACATGAACGGGCAGGGTGGGATCTTCCTCCCTACAGTGGCTTAGACAAATGATTCTCCACAGTTAATGACTTTGTCAGTGTACCCCCACTGTGCCCCTGTTGACCATTTGTAAAACACCCAACCCAATCAGTGGCCAGTGGATCACCACCTGTGTGCCTCCAACCCCTCTCCGAGCAGACCACCACTGTGACACACTGCATCATGACTCAATAATGGATGGAGAGAGAGGAGTGGGAACCAAGGATCGAACTTCACAATCTGATGTTATTTTTCTGTTGCTGGCCATCATTGTTTGTGTTGCACTAATGGTCAGCGAAGGGGCTCCCAGTTCCATTAGGAGAGCCAGGAGCTGGTAGGACTGTTCACACCATGCATAAATGGCTCAAGTCCTGGTTTATTCAAGCATGAGGTAAAATAACACATCGGCAACGAGCTGTGCTGTCAATATCAGTCAGAGTGGGAATAAATGAGCGATGGGATCAGTGCCATTTATGCCTTCTAAGCCAATACGTTGAAGTGGGAAGACATTCATTAATCGACAATAGCAGAAGGTCTGCTTTAAAGGAGGCTCCCTGTTGAAAGCGCCTCACCCGGCTGTCTGTCTCAGCCATGCTCCTGTTCTGTTCTCTCGTTGGGAGTGTTCATCCCGTAAGAGGGCCGTACTCAACAGCATGCATTTTTAAAAGGGGGCTGCGTAGTGAGCGCGGGATGCATGATTTATGCCCACCATTTCAAGGCTTGGTGCCTCCTCTTGAGGTCTGAGTGGTGCAGCTCCATTAGTGACAAACAGACCTGGCTGCAGCCAAGGAGAGGAGGAGGGGTTGGGGCAGGCACGGTGGGAGGAGACCTGGCACAAGTCACATGACCAGGGCACCATATCACACAGAAGTAAGGGAACGGACTCACCTGGAGCCTCAGTGTTTATGTAGGCTGTCTGGTAGCTCAGCCACCACAGCTCCCTGGGCTCTCATCCCCCTGCATGTACTTTCATGCCTCGTCTGTTCCTATCAGATTGAGGCTCAGCAGGACACAGATTATTTTTACCTGAAGTGGGAGAATTAAAGAGACCAATCCTGACCCCTCCCAGGAGCCCTTTGTATAGTGTCAGAGCACCTCCTACTGTTCAAACAGGCATGGACAGAGCCATGGATGCACCCATCACCATGCTATGGTACTCATCCAATCACCCAGAGCAATTTACCAGTTTCATATCAGTGGGAAAAGCATCACTCCACCTCATCCCACAAATTCACCACTTTTCTGCCACTTTTCCACTCCTAGACAGAGAATGTGATGATCAGACTATCATGTCTAACTTCTCTCTCTACGAACACACATACTCATGCTCTGTCAGCCACTGTCTATAAAAATACAGCCACATACATACAGCCACAGTCTATAAAACTACAGTCACATACATACAGCCACAGTCTATAACAATACGGCCACATACAGTATGTACATACAGCCACAGTCTATAAAACTACAGCCACATACATACAGCCACAGTCTATAAAAATACAGCCACATACAGTACGTACATACAGCCACAGTCTATAAAACTACAGCCACATACATACAGCCACAGTCTATAAAAATACAGCCACATACAGTACGTACATACAGCCACAGTCTATAAAACTACAGCCACATACATACAGCCACAGTCTATAAAAATACAGCCACATACAGTACGTACATACAGCCACAGTCTATAAAACTACAGCCACATACATACAGCCACAGTCTATAAAAATACAGCCACATACAGTACGTACATACAGCCACAGTCTATAAAACTACAGCCACATACATACAGCCACAGTCTATAAAAATACAGCCACATACAGTACGTACATACAGCCACATACATACAGCCACAGTTATTGGTACTAGAATAAGGAATATTGATCCACACTCTGAAGCCAGGAAATAAATACTGTTGTAAAAACAACAAGTGTTTTTTTTCCATCTCCAGGTTTATTTACATACTTCTTCTACACCAGTTCAGAATCTATAGAACCAACACAACAGAAAGGTATTCGGGTTTATTCATTCTCCTGTATGGAGTCCTGCTCCCTCGGCCCCCTTATAATCTCTGGAGTACATTCTGCGGCGCACCTCCTGTGCAAAGCCCTATGCCCACTATGGCATCCCTCTTCCTCTGACTCTCAATGCCCCTCTCTGACAACAGAATAATGAGGTTTCGATATTTAAAGACATTAAAGTGGGATTTGGGGAGCCGTGGAGGTCCCTCCAGCAAATATGGATTTGTTTTTAGGCATTCAACAGTTCGGGCCTCATTTCAGACGTCAGGCTGAGACTCCTCACTGGGTAATCTAATACACTTCGCCGCTGTTTGGAAACCAATCTGTTCATCCTTGACAACAAATGTTCTTCTGTTTTTGCCGCCTTCCAATTTTTTTAAACCTGGGGATAAAACCTGTTTTGGAATATTAATGGGGCACCTATTCCTTGTTCAATGGAGCTCTGACCATTCCCTCTCATAGTATAGGAGAACATTGGTCCACTGAACTGACTACCAAGTTTGGATGACTGAATGCAAAGAGGGCTATTAGCTATGTTAATGATTGAAGAACCACATTGTCTTCTTTTATACGGCATGTAAATGACAGGCTGTATTAAAATATGGTATCAATAAGTGGGTAACATCTTTAATAACGTATTTTGTTTTTGACTGTAGACAGATCTTCATATCCTATGCAATTACATCAAGTCAAGGCAGAATGCATCTACAGTATATTTTACCTTTATTTAACTAGGCAAGTCAGTTAAGAACAAATTCTTATTTTCAATGACAGCCTAGGAACAGTGGGTTAACTGCCTGTTCAGGGGCAGAATGACAGATTTGTACCTTGTCAGGTCAGGGGTTTGAACTTGCAACCTTCTGGTTACTAGTCCAATGCTCTAACCACTAGGCTACGCTCCCTGGAGAACACTTAAGATTGGACAATATCAACCCTGACGTTTACACATATGATGTGTCATGAATTCAGAATTACGGTATGTGGGACTATGGCTTGTCACAAAACTGCCATTCACATGGTGCTGGACTGGTTTCAAATCCCAACAAAACTTCAGTGAAGGATATCAAAAGCTGTCTGACTGCTAATTACAGATTTTTTCAGACTAACGCAATAAGTACCCACTTCCTGTAAAGGCAGTTACAGAGGATCTGTAGCATAATGAGGCTCTTTGAAGTGAGAGCCAGAGATCAGTGAGTTCCTCAGAAGAGGAGTTTTAACTGTCCCATCCTCTATCCAGCTCTACTGATTTAAGCTGAGGGTGACAGCGTGAGCCAAAGTAGCTTTAACTCCTCTAGTCTCAGGCCTCCTAAGGATCCTCTCTCTCTCTCAAACACCAGGGAGGACTGAAACACTTCTGACGTCTCTGTCCTTTATTACAAGGTGGGTGCTGCCATGATCCTACTTCTGGCGTTGTGCACCGAATGATGGTAGTTGGACATTTAGCTTAGCTGCATACTAATCAAGCAACAGCATCAGACTGAGAGGAACATTTCTGTCTAAATAATATGAAAATATCAATAAATAGCCCAACAACACATTTCCTTCTAAACGGAAGCACAGCAATATTATTGGCTTCTAAATTGAACATAGTGGTTCCAGTGTTAGGAGCCTGGCTCTAAAGCTTCTACAGTATGTTGCACGATGTAGATTTGTATGAGAAGCTGTGAAATCAGTGAACATGCCCTCTCTCCACTGATTAGTCATAACTCCGAAGCACCTGGGATTGTCTGTTTGATTGTGCTTCTGCCTGCGTCTGGGTGTTAGTTCTCAAGCCTTCAGGGTTGTCATGCTCTGACTGCTTTGAATCTTCGACATTTGTGAATCTCAACAAACTCCTCCTATTGGTATTCAACAACAACACGAATGTAGTGTAAGCAGCCATTTCACACATTTCTCTGTGGCGGTCCACCAATTCAGTTGCTTTTGAGAAGTGTAACTTGGTATAAAAAAAATATACATGTTTGATTTCAGAAATATTTTACATTCTGTCATAAAGAGCACAGGTTCAACTTCATTTAAAAAAAGTTTCCCCATCTCCAGAGGTTAAATAAAAGAAAAAAGACTACAGTAAGAGTCTATTAAGTGCCAAGGAAAGTAACAGGGTTGATCTTAACAGGGTTGATGTTTTAATCTTAAATCACCCATAAATCCCCTTGTGACAGGGGGAATGGAAGCTTGTTTTGTGCAACAGGGAAGTGCAGTTGAATGCAAAATTCAAATATCTGTATATTGTTTTTGTTAAAACATTTCTAGCCTGTCTACCTATGGGTAACAGAGTTATCTACCTATGGGTAACAGGGTTGTCTACCTATGGGTAACAGGGTTGTCTACCTATGGGTAACAGGGTTGTCTACTTATGGGTAACAGAGTTGACATGTTATGCTCAACCCGCTCAGTTTTCCACCACAAAACACCAGACAATTGGCAAACAGAGTAGAACCAGCTCACCTGCTTTTACACTATGATTTGACTATTGGATAGATGTTCAATGTCTCTTTTGGGAAAAAAACACATTTAAAAAGGAATTAGTTTCACCACATTCAAATAAAAGTTCAGTTTACGTAACAGGGTTGTCCTTAAAATTAGGGACAGACACAAATGAATCACTAATCACATTAAATAAATAATAATCTTCAGAAATGACTTTACCAAAGCAACAAAATAACTTTACAATAAGAGCGATAACGGATTTATTGAATTCTCCATGTGGTCTATATTAAAGGGCACTTCATTTAATATAACAGGCTTTTAAAATGCAATATTGGT
Organism: Oncorhynchus tshawytscha; assembly: GCF_018296145.1. Classification (NCBI taxonomy): domain Eukaryota; kingdom Metazoa; phylum Chordata; class Actinopteri; order Salmoniformes; family Salmonidae; genus Oncorhynchus; species Oncorhynchus tshawytscha. The sequence goes on along the minus strand of NC_056433.1, from coordinate 60,813,667 downwards.
GCACAAATCCTACTTAAAATTTCAAAAGTCACTCATTTTGTGGAACGACCTTTATATTGTCTCGGTTGAAGATGGCACTTCATGCTAACCATTTTGTCCTCTTGTCCTTGAAAAATCAGCCAGCTCTGCTATTATTCCCCACCTCACTGACAAAGACGCTTGAGGCCACCACTTCATGTCCAGCATTCAGATAATCACACAACGATGTGGGAAGTTTGCGCAAATGGCATGATCCACCATTCAACGTCTGAAAATACACACATGCTGCACTAAATATCCCACCGAATGTCCCCCTTATTTCTATTCCAAGCTGAGCCTCTGCTGTATGAGAATGTGGATAACCTGCCAAGAACTACCTTTAAAAATGTAAATCCCCTGCTACTATCATCTGGGAACACACTTGCGCACAAAAATAGCGAGCCACTTCCTAAACCGTACAATGTGTATGGACTAGAGTGATATGGGGGAACGTGTACGAGCAGGAGCAAATAATCTCATGAGCACTTCCTGGTTCCTTACTGGTGTACCTGTAACCTGTAACACGCTTTGATGAAGGGAGGAAAAATCACAGACAAACAAACCAACTTGGAGTGCTCCAGTGATATTTGTTAAAGCCCTCATTTGAAATTCATAACTTGACACCTGACAGAGAAACTAGCAGCAGCCCGATTGCAATTTATATGCCTTCATTAGTAAGATTATGTTTCGTTCTGCATTTGCAAAAAACAAACACAGAGCAAAGCACACAGTTTGAACTAATGACACAGTGTATGGCAACCCTGCCTTTTTTTCTGCTAACACGACCAGGCATCTTAATCATGTGGTTGGCTGCTGGCTGTCTTTCAGGCCTCCTGGATCACCAGGAACATACATCTTACTGCTCTGTCTGTCTGTCTGTCTGTCTGTCTGTCTGTCTGTCTGTCTGTCTGTCTGTCTGTCTGTCTGTCTGTCTGTCTGTCTGTCTGTCTGTCTGTCTGTCTGTCTGTCTGTCTGTCTCTGTCTGTCTGTCTGTCTGTCTGTCTGTCTGTCTGTCTGTCTGTCTGTCTGTCTGTCTGTCTGTCTGTCTGTCTGTCTGTCTGTCTGTCTGTCTGTCTGTCTGTTTGTTTGTTCATGCATGGACACCAGCCGGCAAAGCATTAGTATTCAGCAGGCCCCAGCTAGAGATGTGAGAAGTCTGGACACAGCAAAACCTTTAGTGAATCCATTGTTTATCCCGAGGGGGCTGGCAGAGCTCATGGTCTGTGTTATCACTGGAGCACAGCTATTCACATACTGTAGGTTTCCATCAGACTAGAGAACTATAGAGGGCTGGGGAGCTTAGGCCGCAGTTATGGCTAAATGTGTTCAATCTTCTCCATCAAATCTACCCACAACCTCCATCTACACCACCACACAATCACAGATTCATCAGCCTTCCACCATAAGCCAACGGGAGTTGAAATGTGAAGCCAAATTTGCTCTTCTTCCATAATTAAGTTGAACGCAACCAGTCTCAGCGAGCTCAGGCTACTGAAACTCCCCCTAATCCCCTCTAAAGGTAGATGGTACGTTGTCTTCTCTCGCCAATGCAAGCTCCACATATTGCTCATAACTGTCAATGTTTTTAGTTCTTCCTAAACCCATTCAGAATTGTTCTCTGTCTCTTGCTGTTGTCTTTTTCCACTTTTTGTGCTTATATTCAATCGAATTGTTTACCAACAAGTTTACCCAAAAGAGAATCGTCCCATCACAACGCTGTGGGGAAGAAGGCACAACAGCGCCTGTTCAACCTCAGGCGGCTGAAGAAATTTGTCATGGACCCTCACAAACTTCTACAGATGCACCATTGAGAGCATTCTGTCAGGCTGCATCACCGCCCGGTACGGCAACGGCACCATCCTCAACCGCATGACTCTTCGGAGGGCACGTTACCTGCCCACTAGGACATTTACAGCACTCTGTGTCAAAGGAAGGCCAAGAAGATCACCTTAGCCACCTGAGTCACAGTCTGTTCACTCTGCTACCATCTAGCAGACAGAGATAGTACAGTGCATCAGAGCCAGGACCGAGACACTGAGAAACAGCTTCTATCACCAGACCATCAGACTGTTGAACAGCCATCACACTGTTGAACAGCTATCACTAGCCGGCTACCTGCCCAGGACAAAGTACTTGCACACATACTCCCACACACTCACACAAAACACACACACAAGCTCACACACACACACACACACACACACACACACACACACACACACACACACACACACACACACACACACACACACACACACACACAGACTCCTGCACTCACACATACAAATCAAATCAAATTGTATTTGTCACATACACATGATTAGCAGATGTTAATGCAAGTGTAGCGAAATGTTTGTGCTTCTAGTTCCAACAATGCATTAATAACCAACGAGTAATCTAACCTAATAATTCCACAACCACTACCTTATACACACACAAGTGTAAAGGGTAAAGAATATGTACATAAAGATATATGAATGAGTGATGGTACAGAACGGCATAGGCAAGATGCAGTAGATGGTATAGAGTACAGTATATACATATACATATGAGATGAGTAATGTAGGGTATGTAAACATTATATTAAGTGGCATTGTTTAAAGTGGCTAGTGATACATTTTACATCAATTCCCATCCATTTCCATTATTAAAGTGGCTGGAGTTGAGTCAGTATGTTGGCAGCAGCCACTCAATGTTAGTGGTGGCTGTTTAACAGTATGATGGCCTTGAGATAGAAGCTGTTTTTCAGTCTTTTGGTTGTTGTCCTTGATGATCTTTATGGCCTTCCTGTGACATCGGGTGGTGTAGGTGTCCTGGAGGGCAGGTAGTTTGCCCCCGGTGTTGTCTTATGTAGACCTCACTACCCTCTGGAGAGCCTTATGGTTGTGGGCGGAGCAGTTGCCGTACCAGGCGGTGATACAGCCCGACAGGATGCTCTCGATCGTGCATCTGTAGAAGTTTGTGAGTGTTTTTGGTGGCAGGCCGAATTTCTTCAGCACTGCTGCGCCTTCTTCACAACGCTGTCTGTGTGGGTGGACCAATTCAGTTTATCCGTGATGTGTAAGCCGAGGAACTTAAAACTTACTACCCTCTCCACTACTGTCCCGTCGATGTGGATAGGGGGGTGTTCCCTCTGCTTTTTCCTGAAGTCCACAATCATCTCCTTTGTTTTGTTGACGTTGAGTGTGAGGTTATTTTCCTGACACCACACTCCGAGGGCCCACACCTCCTCCCTATAGGCCATCTCGTCGTTGTTGGTAATCAAGCCTACCACTGTAGTGTCGTCTGCAAAACTTGATGATTGAGTTGGAGGCGTGCATGGCGACGCAGTCGTGGGTGAACAGGGAGTACAGGAGAGGGCTCAGAATGCACCCTTGTGGGGCCCCAGTGTTGAGGATCAGCGGGGTGGAGATGTTGTTATCTACCCTCACCACCTGGGGGCGGCCCGTCAGGAAGTCCAGTACCCAGTTGCACAGGGCGGGGTCGAGACCCAGGGTCTCGAGCTTGATGACGAGTTTGGAGGGTACTATGGTGTTAAATGCTGAGCTGTAGTCAATGAACAGCATTCTTACATAGGTATTCCTCTTGTCCAGATGGGTTAGGGCACACAAGCATATACCCATTCTCACAAACACACACACATACAAACAGACAATAGTGCTGTCCCGTGTATATAGAGACATTAAACACTGGATACTTCCCGTTTATTTTATAGTGTTTTTCACACTGTATACTCTTCATATAGCTCATTACAATATATCTTCTATTGTACATTGCATTTTTGTTACACTGTTTATACACACCGTATATTCATATACTTGATTATATACTGGAATCTTGACATAGCTAATATCTCTACTGCTGTACATATCATTCTCACTATATATTTTTTGTTCATATACATATAGATTACATTTGGATTATTGATACAGTGTTATTTGGGTTGCTAACTGGCCTTTGTTCTGACATTTCTTGATTTCTTGTTTTTTGTATTTTGTTGTTAGGAGCTAGTAGCACAAGCATTTCGCTGCACCCGCTATAATATCGGCTAAACTGTGTATGCGACCAATAAACTTTGATTTGAAAGCTGTAGCACACAAATCAATAGCAAAATAGTTTTCTCTTCACACATGGTAGTTTCCATGAGCTATGTTGTAGAGGGTAGCTTGAAAGTGGTTTATAGTGTGTAGCGTTTAGACACCAGTGAGCAGTGTCAGTGGTGTGTACAATACCAATAGTGCCTATCTGAGATACACAGGCATTTCTGGAAAGCATACAATACTCACACACTCAAAAACACAACACGCTCAACCCTTGATGCACAGAACAACTGTATAACAATGATGCATTTCAACTCTGGATTGCTGATGTCATGTATTAGCCTAATGTATATATAAATCATTGTTGTATACGTGTGCGTTTGGGAAAAAACACACACCACACTTTCACAGAAACATAATGTTCCGGCGTCCTCACACACACACACACAGTAAAGAAAGAGCACCCAGAGGGAGCTCTATGCACAGCATATACCGCACTTTAATGTGACACCAATGACCTGGTCTCTGAGTCCGTCTGCCCCAGGGACTGTAAGGGTGGACAGTGGACATTAATCAAAGTCCATTCTGAGAGCCAGGACAGTAGTGGCTGGCATGGCCTGCCAAGTCTTTTCACCGGGTTCATCATCTCTCTGACTGCTACCAGCCAAGGAGATACTGTAGGAGCTCAATACTTCATTATTAACGAATCACAGTAATGACTGGGTCAACTGCAGGTCGTTATTCTGATCCTACACCCTGGAGTCATTTAGATTAATATATTTAACACATTGTCTCACGTCGGATAGTACGACGGCCTAATAAGCGCAAACACTCATGGGATAGCTAAAAATATGCTGTCCTAAAATTTGAAAATGTTACTAAGGTGATATCGCCCACTGAACTTCTTTTATTCTCAAAAGTGTTAATCTTATCAACAATTATAAACCTGTCGGTACTATTGATGGGATTTTTTCGTGGGCAAGTTTTCACTACCTAATTCTACATCTAACTAAGGGGTTTTGTGGTGGTAGAATTAGTATTTATGAAATTCGGAATGTACACAAAAATGTGCTGGTTAACGCGTTAGCTAGCTAGTGTCTGCTTGCTGGCTGAACCACTCTCAAATCAATCCATATGAAACAAAAGGCAGGGTTGCTAACAGCGCCAGTTCACACACTCAGTGCTTAATACTCCCTCTAGCTAACTAGTGAAGTGAAGTGACGGTCTAGCTAATGCAAAATTAGTTTTCATTATAACTGTTCTGCCGTGATTAGTGCGCCGAGTACAACAGCAGAGCCGACTGCTCTCTGTTACGTTATCACGTTGGCCAAATGTTACAAAGTAGCGAGGCACATGCCAGCTGTCAGAGTCAGATACATGCTGATTTCTGAAAACAGTCCCATAACTTTGGTGCCGTACAACTTAATCAACAAGCTGGCAAACTAGCTACCGTATGGCCATTCAAACAAGCTTGCACTAGGCTACTACAGTAGCTGGATAGCTACCAAAAGTGGACTGGGAATTTGTGTTAGGTGGATGAGCAAAATCTCCATTTTCTTTAGATGAGTTCCACATTCTACCTGACATATCGGTTGAGGGTCGTGTAGGAGTGATGCCATCTGACGTAAGACAATTATATTTAACATGTGTAACAGTATAACTTTAATCCATCCTCTCGCCCATACCCGGGCTCTAACCAGGGACCCTCTGCACAAAGACAACAGTCACCCACGAAACATCGTTACCCATCGCTCCACAAAAGCCGCGACCCTTGCAGAAGAAGGGGAACCACTACTTCAAGGTCTCAAAGCGAGTGACGTCACCGATTGAAACACTATTAGCGCGCACCCCCGCTAACTAGCTAGCCATTTCACATCGCTTACACTCACCCCCCTTTTGACCTCCTCCTTTTTCCGCAGCAACCAGTGATCCGGGTCACGGCACCAATGTAACAGTATAACTTTAGTCTGTCCCCTCGCCCATACCCAGGCTCGAACCAGGGACCCTCTGCACACAGACAACAGTCACCCACGAAGCATCGTTACCCATCGCTCCACAAAAGCCACGGCCCTTGCAGAGCAAGGGGAACCACTACTTCAAGGTCTCAAAGCGAGTGACGTCACCGATTGAAATGCTATTAGCGCGCACTACCGCTAACTAGCTAGCCATTTCACATTGGTTACACATGTACTGTATATTTATATATATCCAAGACAAATCAACATGGATTTTTTTCACTGTACAGTCTATGGGGCCAGAAGGCAACACACACAAGTACATTCTGGCTCGCTAAGCCACTTGAAAGACACTGCAGATGATTGTTTTATGAGATGTGACATATAGGCACTTGATATGAGGGGATTTATTATGGCAACATCTGTTCCTCACATAATGCATTGCAAATGCCTCATGCAGCTATCATGTGATGTTCATGGGATGAGGGATCTGGGTTAGCGATGATTTACACCTGATCCTTTGCCACAATGGCTGTCTATTATAGATCACAGCATCCCAATCTGTCTCACAATCACCGACGTGTGTTCAGTGTTGTTCAATGCCACTGAGAATCAACCACTGCATTCTTGGTTAGCTGCCTGTCTAAGGACCGTGTCGGCTCCTTTGCTGGCTGCCGTAGGACAGAGCTACCTGTAGGACAGGACATTATTGTTTCCCATAATCCAATAGTCACCAGGGCTCACTGCTTAAGAATACTTGTCAGCAAATTCGAACAGTGTTCCTAGGCTCTGCTCCCAGGTGCAGGTTGGCTGCTGCTCAACCATGTTCGCTGTGCATTTGGCCACGCTCCAGGGTAATTTTTGTAAGGCCAAGTAAACTATGGGGCGACATTTGACGGAGAGCACTACAGATGATATCATCACAAGCAGGGACATGACTGTGGGCTCGGCATACTAATGCTGCCTCCATAGAATCAACCCAGCCGTATTTGATAATACCTGTCTGACTACAACAGGGTTTCTGAAGCCATTTTACATTCACCTTGTCTATCATGCTACTGCTTCTAAAAAGGAGGACAATCCATCTGCACTTCTCTGAAATTCAGATTATACACTGTCTCAGTGTCTAGTGAGCTCTACACAACACAATGACCTATTGTAGATTACCAGGTTGTTTGGGATTTACCATAGTTGTAGTTTAGGGAATCACAAGAGGCTGTTTTTACTGCTGAGCACATTTGCCCTATTAAATAACTAGAGAACATTTTGACATTTTTCCCACGCCTCAGAAAAAGGGAAACAAATTAATAAACCAACATTGAACTGGTAATAACCAGCTGTAAATGTCCAGGTCTGGCCATTTGTCACGCCCTGGTCAAAGTATTTTGTGTTTTCTTTATGTATTTGGTCAGGCCAGGGTGGGGCATGGGGTTTTTGTAATTGTGGTGTGTTTGTCTTGGGGTTTTGGTGGTGGTATTGGGATTGTAGCTTAGTGGGTTATCTAGCAAAGTCTATGGCTGTCTGGAGTGGTTCTCAATCAGAGGCAGGTGCTTATCGTTGTCTCTGATTGGGAACCATATTTAGGCAGTCATATTCTTTGAGTTTGTCGTGGGTGATTGTCCTTAGTGTCCTATGTGTACTCTCGGTTAGTTTGCACTAGATAGTCTGTTTCGGTTTTCGATTACGTTTATTGTTTTGTGTAGTGTTCGTGTTTCTTTGTTTGATTAAACATGAATCTCAATCGACACGCTGCAGTTTGGTCCGACTCTCCTTCATCACCACTAGAAAACCGTTACAGAATCACCCACCACCAACGGACCAAGCAGCGTGTTAACAGGCAGCAGCAGCAGGAGCAGCAGCAGCTGCAGTGGGAGAGGCTGCACCACCTGGAGAAATGGACATGGGAGGAAGAACTGGACGGTAAAGGACCCTGGGCTCAGCCTGGAGAATATCGCCGCCCCAAGGAAGAACTGGAGGCGGCGAAAGCTGAGAGGCGCAGATATGAGGAGGCAGCACGGCGTAGCGGATGGAAGCCTGAGAATCAGCCCCAAAAATGTCTTGGGGGGGGCTCAGGGAGAGTGTGGCAGAGTCAGGAGTCAGACCTGAGCCAACTCTCCCTGTTTATCGTGAGGAGCCGAGGAGGAGACCAGAGCCGGTGTTGGAGGTGAGCGAAACAGAGACTGTGAAGGAGTTAATGGGGAAATTGGAGGAGAGAGAAATGAGGGAGTTGCTGTGTTGGTGCTTTTTGCATGGAATTCGCCCGACGGAACGTGTTGGGGATTTGATGGCACCTGGGTTAGCGCTCCATACTCGTCCTGAGGTGCGTGTTAGTCGGCTGGTGAAGTTGGTGCCAGCCTCACGCACCAGGCCTCCTGTGCACATCCCTAGCCTTGCACGTCCTGTGCCAACACTGCTCTCAAGATCTCCAGTACGCCTTCACGGTCTAGCCCATCCTGTGCCACCTCCACACTCCAGTCCTCCGGTAGCAGCTCCCCGCACCAGGCTTCCTGTGCGTGTCCTCGATCCAGTACCACCAGTTCCAGCACCACGCACCAGGCCTTCAGTGTGCCTCGCCTGTTCAGCGCAGCCAGAGCCTTCCTCCTCTACAGCGCTGCTGGAGCCTCCCGCCTGTTTAGCGCAGCCAGAGCCTTTCTCCTCTCCTGCGCTGCCGGAGTCTCCCGCCTGTTCAGCGCAGCCAGAGCTGCCAGTCCGCATGGAGCAGCCAGAGCTGTCAGTCTACATGGAGCAGCCAGAGCTGTCAGTCTACATGGAGCAGCCAGAGCTGTCAGTCTACATGGAGCAGCCAGAGCTGTCAGTCTGCATGGAGCAGCCAGAGCTGTCAGTCTGCATGGAGCAGCCAGCGCTGTCAGTCTGCATGGAGCAGCCAGTCTGCAAGGAGCAGCCAGAGCTGTCAGTCTGCATGGAGCAGCCAGAGCTGCCAGTCGGCATGGAGCTGTCAGTCTGCATGGAGCAGCCAGAGCTGTCAGTCTGCATGGAGCAGCCAGAGCTGCCAGTCTACATGAAGCAGCCAGTCTACATGGAGCAGTCAGAGCTGTCAGTCTGCAAGGAGCAGCCAGAGCTGTCAGTCTACATGAAGCAGCCAGAGCTGTCAGTCTGCAAGGAGCTGCCAGTCTGCAAGGAGCTGCCAGTCTGCAAGGAGCTGCCAGTCTGCAAGGAGATGTCAGTCTGCAAGGAGCCGTCAGTCTGCCCAGCGCCGCCAGTCTGCCCAGCGCCGCCAGTGCCGCCAGTCTGCCCAGCGCCGCCAGTGCCGCCAGTCTGCCCAGCGCCGCCAGTGCTCCCAGTCTGCCCAGCACCGCCAGTCTGCCCAGCGTCGCCGGTCTGCCCAGCGCCGCCGGTCTGCCCAGCGCCGCCGGTCTGCCCAGCGCCGCCAGTCTGCCCAGCGCCGCCGGTCTGCCCAGCGCCGCCAGGCTGCCCAGCGCCGCCAGATCTGCCAGTCAGCCAGACTCTTCCAGATCTGCCAGTCAACCAGACTCTTCCAGATCTGCCAGTCAACCAGACTCTTCCAGATCTGCCAGTCAACCAGACTCTTCCAGATCTGCCAGTCAACCAAACTCTTCCAGATCTGCCAGTCAACCAGACTCTACCAGATCTGCCAGTCAACCAGACTCTTCCAGATCTGCCAGTCAACCAGACCTTCCAGATCTGCCAGTCAATCAGACTCTTCCAGATCCGCCAGTCAGCCCTTCCAGATCTGCCAGTCAACTCCAGACTCTTCCAGATCCGCCAGTCAGCTGGGATCTGCCAGAACTGCCAGTCGACCAGGATCCGCCAGTCGACCAGGATCCGCCAGTCGACCAGGATCCGCCAGTCGACCAGGATCCGCCAGTCGGCCAGGATCCGCCAGTCGGCCAGGATCCGCCAGTCGGCCAGGATCCGCCAGAACTGCCAGTCGGCCAGGATCCGCCAGTCTGCCAGGATCCGCCAGTCTGCCAGGATCCGCCAGAACTGCCAGTCGGCCAGGATCTGCCAGTCGTCCAGGATCTGCCAGTCAGCCAGGATCCGCCAGTCTGCCAGGAGCAGTTAGATCCGCCATTCAGCCAGGATCCGCCAGTCTGCCAGGATCCGCCAGTCTGCCAGGATCCGCCAGTCAGCCAGGATCCGCCAGTCGGCCAGGATCTGCCAGTCGGCCAGGATCCGCCAGTCGGCCAGGATCCGCCAGTCGGCCAGGATCCGCCAGAACTGCCAGTCGGCCAGGATCCGCCAGAACTGCCAGTCTGCCAGGATCCGCCAGTCTGCCAGGATCCGCCAGTCTGCCAGGATCCGCCAGTCTGCCAGGATCCGCCAGAACTGCCAGTCTGCCAGGATCTGCCAGGATCCGCCAGTCTGCCAGGATCCGCCAGTCTGCCAGGATCTGCCAGAACTGCCAGTCGGCCAGGATCTGCCAGTCGTCCAGGATCTGCCAGTCGTCCAGGATCTGCCAGTCAGCCAGGATCCGCCAGTCTGCCAGGAGCAGTTAGATCCGCCAGTCAGCCAGGATCCGCCAGTCAGCCAGGATCCGCCAGTCAGCCAGGATCCGCCAGTCTGCCAGGATCCACCAGTCTGCCAGGATCCGCCAGAAGTGCCAGTCAGCCAGGATCTGCCGGAACCACCAGCCAGCCAGGATCTGGTAGATCCATCAACCTGCCTGAGCTTCCTCTCACTCCTGAGCTTCCTCTCACTCCTGAGCTTCCCCTCACTCCAGAGCTTCCCCTCGGTCCAGAGCTTCCCCTCGGTCCAGAGCTTCCCCTCGGTCCCGAGCTTCCCCTCGGTCCCGAGCTTCCCCTCGGTCCCGAGCTACCTCAGTCCAGTGGGGCCCGTTGTTAGGTTTCCTAGGCCAAGGTTAGCGGCGAGGGTCGCCACTCAAGGGACACTAAGGAGGTGGACTAAGACAATTATGGAGTGGGGTCCACGTCCAGCGCCAGAGCCACCACCGCGGACAGATGCCCACCCAGACCCTCCCCTACAGGTTTAGGTTGTGCGTTCGGGAGTCCGCACCTTAGGGGGGGGGGGTTCTGTCACGCCCTGGTCAAAGTATTTTGTGTTTTCTTTATGTATTTGGTCAGGCCAGGGTGGGGCATGGGGTTTTTGTAATTGTGGTGTGTTTGTCTTGGGGTTTTGGTGGTGGTATTGGGATTGTAGCTTAGTGGGTTATCTAGCAAAGTCTATGGCTGTCTGGAGTGGTTCTCAATCAGAGGCAGGTGCTTATCGTTGTCTCTGATTGGGAACCATATTTAGGCAGTCATATTCTTTGAGTTTGTCGTGGGTGATTGTCCTTAGTGTCCTATGTGTACTCTCGGTTAGTTTGCACTAGATAGGCGGTTTCGGTTTTCGATTACGTTTATTGTTTTGTGTAGTGTTCGTGTTTCTTTGTTTGATTAAACATGAATCTCAATCGACACGCTGCAGTTTGGTCCGACTCTCCTTCATCACCACTAGAAAACCGTTACACCATTAATCTGCAATCCTGTTTTTTTTTACACACAGACCGGCCCTTTTATCGAGAACACGGATGATGTGGTAATTTTGTCTGTAAAACCAAAAGTGAAGCAGGGCCGAGCAGTTTAGGAGGGGCACACTAAAAAACCCAAAACCAACAAAGTAGTTGTTTGGTAATATGTACTCTATAATTAACTATATGGCGAAATCTCTCCCCCTCCGTCTTCACTGTTTGTGTTTTTTTTTATGCAATAGTGCATTGATTTCAAGCTCTTAATTAAGTTTGTCCAAAGAAGTTTAGAGGGCTGTGTGAGGGTTGAGAGTGAAAAATTGCGTATTAGGGCCACTCAGCTCATTGCTGATTCACTCTAATACCAGGCTGAATGGAGGTCAGCCAGATAAAGACTGCAGAATGCATCAAATGACGTACAAAGGTCACGATCTTCACCTGCAAGTCAAACGGAAGCATTTGACTATTCAAAAAGGAAATGCATTTCTTTAAATCTACTCTTAAAAAGTTTCAAATATAACAGATGGGGCTTGAGAATAAAAGCATTACGCAAAGTGGTCAGTGTTAGTCAAAGTGCTCTAGCTGACAAGAATTATTTAATTGTCTGATCAACCTTCATATCCATCATTTCACTTGCATATTCATATCAGCTCTCCCCAGAGATAACCTTGGAGAACCCTCTTACTCCTAAGAGGCCCAGTGCTTATGAGAACAGAAGACGCGGTGGAGAGGCAGCGGTGGCTCTACCCAAGGTTCTCATTTGAGTTCAAAGTGAGGCAGTAAGTAGATCACATAGCTAGGTGAAAGTGGTCTCATCCTCACTGCAGTGATAACACATGTCCCAGCACTTCTCCTATAACCAGTGGCTATTCCACTCCTCCCTCCCTCCACTGCTCTGCTCTGCTCTGCTCCCCACACTGACCAACAAAGGCCTGGGAGAACATGATCCTCATATCTATCAGGCCCCTGGCCTACTTTTCCTGGAAGGAAGGGTCATGATCTGTTCAACAAGGTTCACACAACATTTTCAGGTCTTGAATGTTTGCAACAATAACAACCCGAGACGAACGAGGGGGAGACATGAGTGAGTGTGGCATGTTTTAAAGTATTTCTAGGCTTAAAAAGCAAGAGGAAGCCGTATCAATGTACAAACCCCGCCCTCTCTCTCTCTGGGTGTCCCACAGAGCCATCGGTAGAGGACAAGGCTTCCCTAAAACACATGGAAGTACTGATTTGTTAAATTTTTCACAGAGCAATTTAATAAAAGATTTAACTGCTGCTTACTTTGCCAGGGAGAGCGGAGGGCCGCAGGAGCATTGGGCTGAAACTAGAGTCAAACATCCACTTCTGTAAATGGAGAAGGGAAGGAGTGGTGGAGAATAGAAGGTAATGTACAACTACTTCAGTACAGGTCATTCAGATGAATGCAGTGAGTGCAGGCCATTTACTCAGGATGGAGAGAGAGAATAAACAATTAGAATAATTACATTACCAACTCTCCTTAACACTAGTGAGAAAGAACCCTGAGCTTCTGGGGTAAGCTTGTTAGTGACATCTTCAGCAAAGAAAAATATAACTAATATAACAGAATGTCATTACCTGTAAAGGGCAGCCTTAGAAAAAGGGATTCCTAAGGGGTTCTTCGGCTGTCCCCATATGAGAACCCTTTTTGGTTTCAGGTAGAACACTTTTTGGATTCCATGTAGAACCCACTATGGAAAGGGTTCTACATGGAACCAAAAACGGTTCTCCAAAGGGTTCTCATATGGGGATAGCCGAAGAACCCTTTTATGTCTAGATAGCACCTTTTTTTCTAAGAGTGTAGCCTGTATACTGAATGGTATTTGGAAAGGCATTCCTTAGGCAATGTAAAACTAGTACTGTTTACACTCGTGAGCACTGTAGATAGCTAGCAGTTTCTATTCTATCCATCTCATGAGGATGTTCTGGCTCAGTCAGTGTCCGTGGCTGTGTTTTAGCCATGAGCGCCTGCCTGTAGTGCAATATGTTGCCATCTATAACCTTGGCAGTGGCCCTGTGAGAAAGATCTATAGCCAATAGACAGGTGATCCATATAGTGTATTACTGCGGCGGTCAGTCGTTTAATCTGGTGAAGTGGGCAGTGCTGCTGTTAGGAGCAGGGCTGGTGGATGGACCCATTGTGTGGGTCAAGGCGGATAGTCACGGTCCTCATCATCGTGCTGCACACGGTGACAACGTACGCAGCCAAACAGGTGGGGACATAGGGACATGTAGTATCCTGTACGGACAGCTGAGAAGACACTAGTTTGGCCCCAGCCACGCTCGGGCGTCAACATCAGCTAAGCAGAACATATAAATCATACAGACAATGTGGAGCCTTTTTCTCTGAATAACACTCAACCAACCACCCAACTAGTAGCTCCATCGTTCCAGTACATAAGGACACAAGCGCGAACACACAGACACACACACACACCTCTGCATTAGCTGTGGAGAGCCACAGTAGGGGTCCGGGCGATCTTTGAACAGAACATCTCAATAATATATTCATGATGTCATTAAATTAATCAAGCTAAAGCCAACCCCAATTGATTGTTGGCAAACAACAGTTGACCTCCACTTCTCTTCCACAAGACCTGGACGATTACACTTAAGCACTGTACAGGCAGAGGCCCCCTGCTCCTAACGAAGCAGTCATTTTCATAAGTGAAAAAGATGCTATCTTCTCCGGTGTGGGAGGAAATATCCTCTGCATTTGAATGCAAATCTGCATCTGAGCTTCTGTGCTTTATTGGCAGTAATAACTCAGACTGCAGATGTACAAACGTTTTGATGATAATTGACTCCAGTCTTCTGTATCCCCCAGGGGATATGAGTCGGATGATCAATGTGGGGAACACTTGCCACTTTATACCCTCACTTCATGATTACTTTCCCTCAGATCTTATTTCATTATGTCCTCTGTGTGTGCAAACAACGCTGCAAGTCAAAACCACAGACTAAAATGAATAACTACAGCCCATGAATTAGTAGGAAGCACAATTTAATAAATTTACTTTTTTTTAAATCTTGCCTTGAGCTCCACATTCAATACTTGAATGCTTTGTTGCTTGTAATTTTCCAAGCCATGTTTAGAATCCCATTATGCTATCGAGACAGATCCTGGAAATGTTGCATAATGATACAACGCTGAAGTATTTAAGTACTGGTGAGGATTCAAAATGTAAAGATAAAGTTTAAACTGCCTGGTTTCATGAACCAGAAAAATATCCAGAAAAATAGGAAAGTAATGGAAAGTAATAATGTCAGTACTGGGAGCATGAAAAAGATCAATATGACTTTTAAGGCGTCTGATTCCCCAGTAATGACTAGGTAGGTTATATTGGTTTACGAATACAAAAAAAAGATTAACTGTAGAAAAGAAGATATCAGCAAATGCAGTCCTACTTCACCCAAATACATACAGAACTGTTAGCTGAGCTCATTAGTGTCATACTCACCAAAGATACTAAATGAAGTCGTTCCCCATATTCACTTGATGTGTGACTTCCCTAATGGGGAATATTCAAATTTGACTAATGCTGTCTTATCAATTTGCTCAATGAACCCAATGAGTCTGAGTCTGACCATCACCAGAGCTGTGCTACGTAACATGGCTTTGCCCTCTGCCATCCGTCAGCTCTGTGACTCTGTGTACATCCCAAATGGCACCCTATTCCCTGCATTGCACTACTTTTTACCAGAGCCATATGGGTCCTGGTCAAACGTAGTGTACTATATAGGGAATAGAGTGCCATTTGGGACGCATTCCATGTCTCATCCCCCTGTTCCCTCTGACAGAGGGCCTTAACATTAGCTGTGACTGCACAGCTAATTGCCGTGTTTCAAGCCTGTGTGACCGAGGTAGAGGAGCTGTGCTCATATTGACGTGACCGGGCGGTCAAAAGCTAAAGGTGACTATAAACAGTCTCCTGGCGACAGGGCCAAACAGGGAGATAGCCACGGCGCTAGCAGGGTCAAACACATTGTACCTAGATCCCAAATGAATGAGATTTCACTGCAGAACAGACCTATTTAAGTGACCTATTCTTCCCAAAAATTATATCCATATTTTCTGTTCACAAAGTCAGAAAATGGAGATGACTAGGACAATGAACATGAGCTACAAAAATAAACCTGTAAAAAAAAAAAAAACGTATCTTGTTGACACTAGACATGGTTCATGTCTGTGGAGGCCTCAAAACACGTGTGAACCAGGTTTAGAAAGTCAAAGTAGTCATGAGGTGGCTAGTCAGCCATGTTGAAAGAATGGGGAACACTCAGCTTACATATCAGTCTAACTCAATGGAGAAAAGAGAAAACATTGTTTCCAATACACACTGTGGAGTGGATTCACGAACAATGGACATACAGTACATGTATGTCAAGGAGACAACATTCAGGTTTTAAGTATTGAAAGAAAGGATACTCCAGCGATAAAGTGACCCTGAGAGACGTGAGTAAATAAAGCAGCGTCTTAGTTAACGTTTTGTGTTTCTGTGCTTGTTATATGATTTGTTGTTGAGCGTGAGGCAGAGTGAGGCAGTGACCCTTCATAGAGAAAACATGCTGTTATTTAGATTAGCTGTCTACAGTACCCTCCTGTGCCTATGGCAACCAGTAAACAGTCAGGACAGACCAACAGCATGACTCAGGTTCCAGCACAACATGAAGCATAACATGTAATGTAATTACAACATGGCACTGATGGCAGTTTAACATAGAAAGTATTACAAACGTGATACATTACCTTCAGCCCATTAGCCAAGCAGGCTCTCATGTACAACCTGAAATACATGTTTGTACCAGCAACCCACTTTCATCAACCCTCACCATGTCCTTCAACCAAACAAAAGTCAAATAACCCAACTGTATTCAATATTGGTTTATCTAAAATCCCTGGTTTGTGTAACAGAACAATTCAATCTTCTAAATGACACTCACTTCATTTTACAATGAAAACTTGACTAAGAATTGGAGCCCATCAAGTAAACTCATAGCTCTGTAGCTATTCAGTGGTGAATATTTCTTCACTCTTTTACTTCTTCCACTGTAGTACTCAACAGGATGTTGAGAACTCTCGCTCGCTCACTCTCTCTATTTCTCTGAATATCTTTTTAAATGGTTGTCTATCTCCCTTCCCCCCTCTCCTTATGCAGTAGACATTCAAACTGAATCAACTCATCTCTGTTGGCAGTCTACAGTATGTAACCCTGGATTCAGTAATAATGAACAATGACATCAACAGTGGCCAGACAGCATGACCCTTGGAATTATTGTTTAAAATACAAATTAAAAGTGTAGTGTGGAAGCACAGCTGTTCACTTTCTAAATATTCATATGATGGACATGGAGCTGGCCAGCAGTAAAATACAAAGAGAATTGTATTGTGGTTGTTGTCAAAGCTGTCTGGCTTGCATCTCTACAAAGAGGAACACAGGGTCACCAACAGACCACCAAACCATGATACCTGTAACTCAGACACCCAATAGAGCCTGTGCATTGCTTCCCGAATCCAGATAAATTAAATATAACTTCTTAATTTCATAGTGAGTTTAGTTCTCAATGAATCAGTATTGACCTTATCAGTACATCAGCTGTGAGCAGGCCTTGATAAAATATATCCAGGTCTGCTACATGAAATTATGCAAAGAGTCTATAATGCACAACTGTGTAATCCACAGAATTTAGATGAAGGCCTAGAATGCACATTACTGTACACTCTGTGCATTCACTGAGGTCAGTGTTTTACATCACCATTCATCCAAACATAAATCATGATAAAGATACATTAGTCCATCACCATACCACAATGAATAATTCAACAATATCTCGCTATGATACCCCAATTACACTAGACCTGTCAATGGCCTATCAGGATTGATGGCGTTGTGTGTAAATTAATATCTGACCTGTACTGCCATCTACAGGCAAACAGTCCTGAGGGTAACAACCACTGAGTTTGGCAGTGCCACTAATTGAGTGAATTTAAAAACCCTATCTCAAGCTATCCTTTATGATCACAATCACTGTTATCAGGAGATAAGCAAGCAATTTGATGGCCTCAGGCCTACATAGTGTTATCACTACTATCCACTGTACAGAGACTGGAGCTTTGTGATTTATGCTATCCTTTTCAGCTATCAACTATACTGTAGTTGTATGAGACAGGGAATATCTCAAATGCTTTGAATATGAAGGTGTCATACAATCATGAATCTCATGTTGTGAGTATCCAATAAGTGCCTCAACCCCGACCAGTATGTGTGGCAATGGTTGATGGGGTTGGTTGTGGTACTGATTTACTGTGTCAAATTGGACTCAAGCTAGTGTTTCATTTAAAGAGAGAGAGAGATGAGGCAATTGATGCCGTACTGCCTGGTGGCTGGTGCCTCTGCGCACAGTGCTGGTGATTTCAACTGAAAAGCCAGGCTGGAGAAATGGCTCCTGTCGAACAAGAACTACACGCATGGCCCGCAAACTGTCTTAATCAGCACCATGAACAGCGACGCAGTGCTTTCTAAAGAGGAGACTAGAGCTGGCCTGGCCCCAATGATGGAATATGTGAGGGAAATCGTAAAACATTGGGGAAGTTAGCAAAGCTGCTTACTTCTTATTTTCTCAATTGTTAATTCAATGAAAATTAATAAAAGCTCTGATATTACAAAATGTCGCACCAGATTTTGCAATGGAGATCGAATACTGTTATTTTCAGACTTGTTTTATTTATTTGTAAGCCACATTCTCTGTCTTGAGAGCTAGTTTATTAATTCGATGATCATGTAGTGGAGGAAAAATGTGACTTTCTAAATAAGAATATATAAGAATATTTAATCACTTTGTTGACGTAGTAATAATTATCTCACTTGGAATTATCGACCTCCGTGTAATATAGCCTAATACACACTCACTCAGTTACTCATCATCTTTCTCGCGCGCGCACACACACACTAATCAATCAGAAACTGCAACTTTGTTTCGTCTTGATAGTTTTCCTCAAGAGGCATGAATCCTTAGTTGCATTATGCAAATAGAATAAGGATGGAGACTGGCCTTAAAAACATAGGCCTAATAAATCACATGATCTAAGATAAATCATTAAATAATGTAAAATATGCTGATAGCTTATAAGACATACCTGAGTTATGGGAGAATCTCTATTTTGCTCGTCGAATCGGAGCAATCCTTGAAGGAGTTTTCCCAGTTAATACACAGTTAATGATGGTTGACTGTTGCGATGACTGAAGCAACGGGAGTGGCAACGGTTTTTCAACTGCACCCGGTTTCTACCGTCAATACTCCCAAAAAGCTTATCAACAGTCAGTTTAGCATTTTTTCTCAGAATGTCTTGAACCAGCTACATTTGGTGCAACCGTTATACCTTCCCTAAGTTTGAAGGTAAAACAGTCGACTCCCGCTCCTGCGCCAGTTGCTGTGTGTTTGACAGTGAACGGAATAACAAGCAGAATAGAGTCCGATGAAGAAACCAAGTCAGCTCTGACGTTTCAATGAGAACGCCGCCGACATGGTTATTAAACTGTATGTTGATAGACTTAGTCCAGACAAATTACCCAACTCTTATAATCACCAATGTTGATATGAAAAGATGAGCAGTTAACCGCACAAATCTTAACGAGGCGGTGCATCTCCGCTGCCATAACAAAAGTGATGTGAGATTCTGCAGAAAGCAGCGCGAACGTGCTATGTTTAATCAGGTCTTAACACAGGTTAAATCTCAAATGTACGGGGAAACTGCTACGTTTATTTGAGCTTGCTCTATTAGAATACATTCATAGAGATTCCCAATGTACACCCATTCATGTTGACCATTGTCTTTGAATGTCTCTGCAATATTCTGAAGAATAAAACAAGAATATAATTAACATGATTTGGCACATGTTTGAACCTTTAGAACCCAGTTTTTGAGCCGCTGAATTACTTAGCCTTGTTTTCACATAGGACTAGGATTCCCCAGGGTATTTCCTTCCCCCTGGGGGTTTGAAGTTCCTGAGTGTAGGATGATATTCTGTTTAAAACCTAATCTAATCCTATCAAGAAATTTAAGAGGAGATGGAATCAAATGTTCAACAGGCAATCTTGTAAATACTTTTTGAAGCAGGAAAATGCATGATTATTTTCTCAGGAGCTTAACAGTTTGACACTGTAATGATCTTCTTATAAAATGAAAAGACCAGCCTCATTGAGGAAATACAATTAGTTTACAAATCTCAATCTCAAGATGTGAACTCTTATACCTGTGTAATCGAGACATTGCTCGTTCTGATATGTCTTAATTTATTCATTTGTATTTTTTGAATGTGTGTGTATTGCGGATACCATACCCAGCAGAGATATATCTTTATCCTCATTATATGGTTCCTTCTAAAGCAGGGGTATTCAACCCGGGCCCGCGGCCCCCTAGGGATCCACGGAGGTACTGCAGGGGCTGGAAACGGCAGATTCTTTATGGAATATCTGCATAGGCATACAGAGGCCCATTATCGGCAACCATTCACTCCTGTGTTCCAATGTTACGTTGTGTCAGCTAATCCAAGTTTATAATTTTAAAAGGCTAATTGATCATTAGAAAACCCTTTTGCAATTATGTTAGCAAAGCTGAAAACTGTTGTGCTAATTAAAGAAGCAATAAAACTGTCCATCTTTGGACTAGTTGAGTATCTGGAGCATCAGCATTTGTGGGTTCGATTACAGGCTCAAAATGGCCAGAAACAAATAACTTTCTTCTGAAACATGTCAGTCTATTCTTGTTCTGAGAAATGAAGGCTATTCCATGCGAGAAATTGCCAAGAAACTGAAGATCTCATACAGCTCTGTGTACTACTCCCTTCACAGAACAGAGCAAACTGGCACTAACCAGAAAAGAAAGAGGAGTGGGAGGCCCCGCTGCACAACTGAGCAAGAGGACAAGTACATTAGAGTGTCTAGTTTGAGATACAGGCACCTCACAAGTCTTCAACTGGCAGCTTCATTAAATAGTACCTGCAAAACACCAGTATCAATGTCAACAGTGAAGAGGCGACTGGCCTTCATTAACAATGTCTACACAGTACTTCTGATCAATTTGATGGTATTTTAATTGGACAAAAAATGTGCTTTTCTTTCAAAAACAAGGAAATGTCTAAGTGGCCTCAAACTTTTGAACAGTAGTGTGTGTATATATATATATATATATATATATAGTACCAGTCAAAAGTCTGGACACACCTACTCAGTCAAGGGTGTTTCTTTATTTTACTCTTTTACATTGTAGAATAAGAGTGAAGAAACCCAAACTATGAAACAAAACATAAGGAAACATCGTGTAACCCCAAAAAAGTTTTAAACAAATCAGAATATATTTGAGATTTGAGATTCTTCAAAGTAGCCACCCTTTGCCTTGATGACAGCTTTGAACACTCTTAGCATTCTCTCAACCAGCTTCACCTGGAATTCTTTTCCAACAGTCTTGAAGGAGTTCCCACATATGCTGAGCACTTGTTGGCTGCTTTTCCTTCACTCTGTGGTCCAACTCATCCCAAACCATCTCAATTGGGTTGAGTTCGGGTGATTGTGGCGACCAGGTCATCTGATGCAGCACTCCATCACTCTCCTTCTTGGTAAAATAGCCCTTACACAGCCTTGAGGTGTGTCGGGTCATTGTCCTGTTGAAAAACACATGATAGTGGAACTAAGCACAAACCAGATATGATGGCCAATCGCTGCAGAATGCTGTGGTGGCCATGCTGGTTAAGTGTGCCTTGAATTCTAAATAAATCACTGACAGTGTCACCACCAAAGCACCCCCATGCCATCACACCTCCTCCTCCATGCTTCACGGTGGGAACCATACATGCGGAGATCGTCTGTTCACCTACTTTGCGTCTCACAAAGACACAGCGGTAGGACACAAAAATCACACATTTGGACTCATCAGACCAAAGGACAGATTTCCACAGGTCTAATGTCCATTGCTCGTGTTTCTTGGCCCAAGCAAGTTTTTTATTCTTATTGCTGTCCTTTAGTAGTGGTTTCTTTGCAGCAATTTGACCATGAAGGCCTGATTCACACAGTCTCCTCTGTACAGTTGATGGTGAGATGTGTCTCTTACTTGAACTGTGTGAAGCATTTATTTGGGCTGCAATTTCTGAGGCTGGTAACTCTAATGAACTTATCCTCTGCAGCAGAGATAACTGTCATTTGGACTGTCATTTCTCTTTGCTTATTTGAGCTGTTTGTGCCATAATATGGACTTACCTTGACACAACATAACTGATTGGCTCAAACGCATTAAGAAGGAAAGAAATTCCACAAATTAACTTTTAACAAAGCACACCTGTTGAAATTTAAATGCATTCCAGGTTACTACCTCATAAAGCTGGTTAAGTGAATGCCAAGTGTGTGCAAAGCTGTCATCAAGGCAAAGGGTGGCTACTTTGAAGAATCTCAAATATAACATTTATTTTTATTTGTTTAACACTTTTTTGGTTACTACATGAATCCATATGTGTTATTTCATAGTTTTGATGTCTTCACTATTATTCCACAGTGTAGAACATAGTAAAAATGAAGAAAACCCTGGAATGAGTAGTTGTGTGCAAACCTTTGAATGGCTGATGGCAAGCTTTCTTGACTTGGACATACATTTTTGCCAAAACATTGCTAACCTTTGTTTAACCAAAAAGATGGGAATATCTTCTTTCTACTGATGTCAACTTTATTTTTGAACTCCTAATATTGAGCAAATTACATTGATTTGAGATAATTACACTCACTGGAGTATCTGACATACCAGCTGGCTGTCAAGCTGGCTGTTGGCAAGCCTTCTTGACTTGGACATACATTTTTCCAAAACATTGCTAACCTTTGTTTAACCAGCTTAACAGCAGCCATTATCGAAGATGTGTTTGGAGTATGGCTGGCACAATTACAGTATCATATAATAATTGTCATTATCGTCTTACTACACTCATTTTAGGAGAAGGGGGAATTCAACTTCATATTCAACTAGATATAGTTTACCCAATAGCAGTTTTTTTCTTCTTACATGAAGTGGGTAAAGTTGGTAATAATTTTACGAGCAGAATGGCAGGGTTAGGAGGAGAAGCTTCATTACCAATTTCTATTCATTTCTATCAAAACCATTGATTTTTGAGACAGGGGTGTCACCAAAGCTGTGTTGCATTCATTAGGTATGGTTTTCAAAGATGTGTTATGAAAAAATAATATTACAAAAATGGCAATTATGGCAATAACAATGTCCATTTGCATGACAGTTAATTGTTTGTTACCCAAAATTCCATAATCATCACAGCCGTAGTTTAGAGTTCCCTTTCTAGCTAATAGGCTATGTTAGATGTTACACTTTCAATTGTAACGTGGTGAGGTCAAAATAAAAATATCTTCCAAATCTATTCATTTTAAAATGTTAATTACTTCTCCTTGCCATTATTATTCACCGGATGATAAGACAAGACATGTGGAGAAAAAAACATAACATGATGGGGGTTCCCTGGTTTGCCGGTTTGCATGAGAGGGGGTCCATAGGCAAGAAAAGGATGAAGACCCCTGTTCTAAAACAACGTTGTTTATTATTATTTGTAGTTTACAACAACAGAGAGAGAGAGTGGGAATGTGCCTCAGAACATTGCCTGAATTAGTTAGTAAATAGTTGAGTATGTGAACAAATGTGGAGCAGCGTTTAAAAAAACAAATCTCAATGACTGCTGAATAGAGGCAGCATGTTTCAGACATATTCATTGAACCAACATCAGGTTTTGGCTACACTCAGAATGATTTAGTTCATTTGCCAACCTCAATATCTGAGTGGAAAATGTGTCTCTGTTTTTTTAATTATATGGTAGAATGGAAAAGTGGGTTGTAATGTATCAATACTTGGTCTTGAGGTGGTAGGCTACACCAAATTACAGAAGGCATTGATTTCTGTTGCAACTAACATTCATTTTTATTTCAGAAGTGTTGTGTTGTTATAGAAGGGTTGTGTAGCGAAACAATGATGTTTTACATGACCTCACGAAAGAGCTCACCTTCTGTGGTAGACCTAAAGTCTAGATCATGGTTTAACTACTTCAGGTGGTGGAAACAAAATCCTGCCAGCATCCTTTATGATGCAGATAAGATCCTGAATGTCACCATGGTGATCATGGTACTGGGTAATATAGCTTTCAGACAAATCAATCAGCCATGATATGTATGCTAGACTCAACATCTATCCCAACCACATCTACATCATTGTCAATCACTGTGTACATTCAAAAACACAAATAGCCTCTAATTGAAAGAAGTAAAAGACAGCACTTCACTGACATGCACACAGTGCTGGTGTAATTGCTCAATAACTCATCGACAAACACCACCAGAATCAGATAAACATACAGCGTAAGTACAATATTTGTTATGAAATGCCAGAGGCAGGAGCTGCATTGATATTTTCTACAGTATTAATAAAACAATGTTTATCAATATGCCAATAACAACATTCTTTATATTTAATGGGTTACTGTTGAGGGTCTCATGTCTGTTTTTTCACATTTATAATTAATAAATGAAACATCCAATATTATAAGGTTCCCCTCCCGACCTAGAGGATCTCTCCTTTAGAGAGGAGCTTCCTGGTACTGAGTCTGGGCTGTGAGCTCATTTTAACATCATAGTGATGACACTCTGTGGGTCCCGTGAAAAGCCTAGCACTCAGCAACAGCATTGGGCCAGCACCGTCTATAACACTGACAGAATCATCCATGCTGCCATGCCCACTGTGGCTAACACTGAAATCCACAGAGAAGACAATGGATGCACTCTTTCTCTGACATAATATAACAATCTTTACCATGCTTTTATTAATTCACTTTCCTTCAAATGATGTTGTCTCTCGTCGCCTTCCACCAAGCTCACTTTCTTGTCCCGCATCCACTATTAGCTTTTGGATCCAAATTCTCCTTTTTGGCAAACAGGTAGTTGTGTGCACGTTTTATGCATCTCTCTTGATGAGAATTTATTGTATGTTAAAACATGGTATCACTTAAAAGCGTATTGTTGTAGACAAAGTGGTGGGAAGTAAAGCTCACTATAGTACACAGAACACAAATGTAAAGCCATGCAACCTTTTGAATGCATCTGATGGTAAAACAAAGGTACAGCTGAGCTTACTGTCCTTGATCCAAGACATCTGAGATCTCAACTGACAGTGAAAACGGCTTACACACGGGGGATCTGAGTGTGTTAATGAAACAGATCCACTGAACATTGTATTGACCTTGCCATTTCTTAGAACATTCTCATATACAGCACATATTTACACACTAAAAAGGCTGCTCAATATGGGGTCAATTCATACAAAGTAATGCGCCCACGTTTTAATTTCTGCAGTATTTAACCATTTCCCTTTCAAAAAGCTGAGCCATCTGCATGGCAACATTAATGTCCAAGCCTGTTTGGACATTAAAGATGTTTCTCCAAGTCGGTTTGGACATTAAAGATGTTTCTCCAAGTCGGTTTGGACATTAAAGATGTTTCTCCAAGTCGGTTTGGACATTAAAGATGTTTCTCCAAGTCGGTTTGGACATTAAAGATGTTTCTCCAAGCCTGTTTGGACATTAAAGATGTTTCTCCAAGTCGGTTTGGACATTAAAGATGTTTCTCCAAGCCTGTTTGGACATTAAAGATGTTTCTCCAAGTCGGTTTGGACATTAAAGATGTTTCTCCAAGCCTGTTTGGACATTAAAGATGTTTCTCCAAGTCGGTTTGGACATTAAAGATGTTTCTCCAAGCATGTTTGGACATTAAAGATGTTTCTTCAAGTCGGTTTGGACATTAAAGATGTTTCTCCAAGCATGTTTGGACATTAAAGATGTTTCTCCAAGCCTGTTTGGACATTAAAAGATGTTTCTCCAAGCCTGTTTACTTTTATCAAAAAGAGGTTCAACTAAAGTTGGGCAAGTACATTAGCCCAGAACCATACATTATATTACGTCAGTAATGTTGTGGTTGGAAATCCTGCATCATGTCTAGTACCAACACCCTCAAAAGTTATTCAACCGAGTATGAATAAAGAACACTTCCCATCGAAGCAGGGAATTGTCATAGCAAGGCAGACCTCAACCGCATTTCTAGAGGGACACATAGATAATGTGCGGTATATCCAACAGTTTTTTATTTGAAGTGTATCGTTTTAGATGAAAATATATGGAGTAGAAGATTGTAGGGCTCTTGATATGGCCCGAAAGCATTTTCTCATCCACATGTATTCCACACCATGGTATGTTACTCTAAGAACCAGATACTTATCCTCATGGTGATTTACCCCCAAATAAATCTGATGACATATGGATTTAATTACACATTGGCAGAGAGTAAGGTTTAGTAAAGGTTTATGATTTGAAGTCAAGGTTCAGTGCTGGAATTGGTTTAACCCTTGATAGAACAGAGTTAAGAACGTGCTGTAAACTCACTCCACATCTAGCTTGAAATGTCGTTGATGGAGCTGTCTAATTGGTACTGTTTGTATAGTTCAAACGGTTGGTACATTGGTAAGGAGGTGGTTACGTGTGTTGCAAAGCATAGGATCCCTTGTTCAAGCCCAGTATGTGGACAGGGACAGTAGAGGAAGATACACTGTTAGTAGCATATTGATGTCCATTTCATTAACTCAGTGGAATCTAGGATTACAAAGTTGGCATATTTAGCTCTTTTTTTTTGTAGTAACAAAATAACACAGAGCTTCCATTTCACTTTGATTCTGTTATGTTCATTATTTAGAAGAAGAAGTCAGAATCTCTTCTGAACCAATTTGTTTGTATTGTTAATCAGTTACGGACTGATGATTTTAATTAATATTATTATTTGTAATTCTAAATTAATTTTACATTAGCACCCACCCTTCCCCATCCTCTTCCTCTTCCTCCTCTAACCAGAACCACTACATTAGCATTGGTACTAAATTTGACTCCCGATGAGTACTAGCCTTGTCTCCCTATGCTGTTTGCTGTTATACTGCAGCAACAACCAGTTTACATGATTTATTTAATCAGCCGTGTCAGCCTTTGTGGGCAAACTGATTTTTATATGGCCCTACTTTCTTCATTAGATATCCACTCAAGTTATTATATTTCCTTCGTCATTGCTGATTTCTTTGGGGCTCAGGAAAAGCTTCAAGCTATAGGGTCTAACAGTAGACCCACCACTGCAGAGAGGAAGCCAGAATGAGTTACCCACCCCTCCTCCAAACCATCCACATAGCAGCAGCCTCTCCATCGGGAGACATCGATGACACCTTTTATGTCATTACGACTCTCCACGCTTGACTACTGAATATGCAAGGAGATGCATTCCACTGTAGCATATCATCCGTATTATCTTTCCCAGGGTAGGGTGAGCAAGGTCTATGTATTGGGTTGCAATTTTGAGAAGGAACAAATGTAGCAGCAAGAAATCTCAAGGATGTCTCTGTGACGTGGCTTTCTGTTTCATTGTGAATAGTGTTAGACTAAGCATAAACATACTCCCAAGGTCCTCCTCGGGTAAGGTAGATGCATATGGATGAGCTGCTATCTCATTATTAGCAAAGAGATTGAGAGAAATATATAACGGCTTGACTTTAGAAAGTGCAGCTGTATCCAGAAGCACTTCTTTAACGTGAAATATGGCACACTATAACAGCCCTCCACTTACTTATCCAGGAAATGGTACAGCTCTTAACTGCCCTCTAGACAAATACAGATGCAAAGAAACTGCTCTGTAATAAGAGTATTTCACACAGATGTACTCCGCACTAGTCATATAACAGCCATTTACAGCACCATAAGATTGTCTCTAATGGACTATCTAATAATTCAGAGCTGAGGTCTTTTATAAATTTCACTTTGCCAGGCCGTGTGGACTGTGACATCGAACCCAGCCACTAAAACGAGTGGTAAGCAAAAGGTGGAATAAACAGCTATTTATATGCATCAAAGGGAAACAATAGGCAACAGAGAAATAGCTGTGTCTGCTGTTCTGCGTCGATTGTCTAGGTCCAATCTGCTGTGCAACATGTGCCAGTACCATGGTCCTGTCACTCAGATGACTGGAAAGGAACAACTACGGCCGGCACAATTATCGTACAACTGTGTAACCGACGGTTATGAATGAAGACCGACATGAAAATAAAATAACCATCATAACCGTTAAAAAAATATATAATAATTTGAGTGAAAAAAACCCAGCTAATTGAAGATGGGACGACCGGACATTTGTGAGGTTGAGTCAGTTTTAGCCATAACATGGACTCTTAACAACGTGATGAAACTTTGCTCCTTGCTGAAACAAGCAAAGTAGTCTACGGTTGCCTAGGCAATGCCTCCACAATGCAGCAGCAGCACATATAAATATAGAATAAATAGAACAGTCTTGGAACCTCTAACCCTGGCAATTTGACTTGACTGGTAAACTCATGGGTACACTCGCATATGGGTACACTCTGGTATTGTAATGCAATAAATTGCATGGTAATGTAGAATGTTCATTCAAATGATGTTAACTGATGTGGCTCATCCAATGTAATGTATTGTTTGTAACATCAGTTGAGTTTAATCAACAAATCACAGCACATATTTTAGCACATATTTTACTTCCTGCTTTGCTCCTATGGGTACACTCGCAATGGCCGCCAGTCCACCCATTATGTCATCTTTGACTTAAAGGGGATCCCCGTTCTATTCATTCAATTTCTAATGCAACAAATGCAGTCAGGAGCGGAAGAGAGGAGAAAATGTGCATTTCGAACTGTTATTACTGTGACCGTGGTCATTTGGCTGGCCAATTACCATCATCCAAAATTCCATGACTGTCTCAGCCCTAGGAACAACAAAAGCTTTCTGCCACAGGAGAGAACCCTCAAGAAATCACTGGATGGGGGTTAGAGCGGCTACTGCATTTAAACAACACCTGTCTTATTGTTGAAAATTAAGACAGCCTTACTGAGTCTACTGAAAATATGACCTGCTGAAACTGTACTTTGACCCTCAAAACAACAGGAGATCAAATGGTTCTACACACTCATAGTCTTTGTCTAGTGTATCATTCACTCTGAACCATTAAGAACCCCATAGCACAGTACAGGGTATTGGTAAAATGACACAGACAGGTTGAGTGTAGTCCTAGCAGAGCTGAATGCGACACCATACTTGAGCACCCTCCAGCTCTTTTGTCATTTCTAAGGAACTCTAAGTCAAATCTTCACAATGGCAAATGAGTATCATACAATACCAAGCTTTTAGTGTTATTTCAGTTTCACATTCTAAACCAGAGAATGAAGAGACAAAAAAGACTTGGGGCCATCTGATGACATTGACACATTTTCTCTTTAATTGGGTCTGTCAGTTTTAAGTGCCATCTTGATGCAGCAGACTAAAAGTGGCAGAATTACACCATCTAAGCGATTGGGATGGGAGGGTTCAGACATTTTATTCATTTACTCCATACACTTATCCCCATCTGCATGTGATAAGGTTTAACATTCTCTGCACTATGAAAACCCAAAACAATTGCCTTGACAATAAGCACAAGTTGTGTTAGGACTACCACATGTGAGACTGACATGTAGACGAATAGCAAAGTCAGACACAGATTCATGGATATACTGTAGGTATCAAATAGAAATGGATGTGTGCAGAACATTCATTAATCTTGAGAGGTCAGAATGTTAACTACCTCTGCTGGAGACAAATGACAGATTCACTCTCCTTAGAGGCAAAATTATACATCTGTCACCAAGCTGTTGCTGAGGTACAATGTCGCTGTGAGTTATGGGATGTCTATAAACATAGCAAGTTACTGTCAAGCCATCTGAGCATCTTCATTCTCACTGTTGAAACTATAGATTATTATAGCGCACGCAGTTCCTTGTTTTAAATAATTCCTCCAGCGAGACTTTTCAAATGCTTTGTACCCGTATAAAGACCATA
Source organism: Oncorhynchus tshawytscha (assembly GCF_018296145.1). NCBI lineage: Eukaryota > Metazoa > Chordata > Actinopteri > Salmoniformes > Salmonidae > Oncorhynchus > Oncorhynchus tshawytscha. The sequence goes on along the minus strand of NC_056433.1, from coordinate 60,784,227 downwards.
TAAAAGGCACAAATAATGTTCTATTTTTGGTTCAAGGTACTTCTGGTAGCCTATATTGTCAGGAGCTCCAACACAAGCATCATTTTTAGCCTGCCAATCAGTATCCACTTGCTCTTGAGAAGCCATGGCATTAATAAGGCATTCTGCCTAATCCCAAGGGTTCTCAGGTATAAGCACCATTTACTGGTGTGACCATGTAAACATCAATCCCGATGCTCTGTTTTAATGTTTAGAAACATCAATAATCGTAGCTTGCAATACACTTTTCGAAACATATGGAACTTATCTTTCATATCAGAGAGAAATAATTGTTTAAAAAAATATACACTCACTGTAGCAGGTTTGCACAGCAAGTGTATATAGGCTGTGTGCCTCCAGCAGACAAATTGCACTTCCGCTAGACTTCCTCCCCAGTTTTGCTTACACACAGGTGTTCGAACACCCTAGATAGCTAATAGGCACAGGTGGTCTCCTGTCTTCAGTCTGTCTTCCGTAAACACACACTGTAACGTGGAGATATGGCGGTGTGGGAACACTAAACCTAACTCTATAAAAGGTGTGGTGTAATTTAACCTATTGTTTTGAGAAAAATATTTCTCACTGATATGAAAGCTATGTTCCTATGTTTCCAAAACCTGTGAGCAACCAAAGCATGTGATGAACAGTAAGCGTCGGACGGCTCTTAACAGAAGTCCACCGGGAAGGCTACACCTTCATCAACAAACCTAAAGGTAGTTAGCGTCTATGAATGGCTAGACTTGCTTATGGTTCTCACAGGTGAAGTAAAATGATACAAGTTACTTTGCTCATGATGCGACCCTCAAATGACACGAATATATCAACAGTCTAAGTGCACTGGATTTGAAACAACGATACAGATGTAACCATGCTATTCAATGTACTATCTGAGCAGAACTGGTGGTCCCAAGTCAAAATGCCATGTGCATTCCACAAATCCCGTAAATGTGTTCAGAAAATAATAATAAAGATTAGGAAAAGTTTCGCAGCACACATGTCATGGTGCAGAAATATGTATGTTGTTGTTGCAGCTTTAATGCTAATATTCTGCAATTCTACATTTTTTTCCCATGAGGCAGAGAGAAAACTTTGCATTCTTAAAGTAGTGCATTTATAAAAGTTTTTTTAAAATACAAGAAGTATTGAGTTGAAACGTATAATTGGTGGAGCACTGTGGACACAAATATCCTTGTGGGCCCATGGTGCCCAGGATTAATAATATAGATTGTAGATACATTTTATTGTATTACACACTCTAAACCTATTCCACGGATCCCTTGGCCAATTATTTTAACCTGTAGTTGTTAGTAATATTGATTAAAGATTCATATTTTTGATCTGGCTGTGGACCGATCCCTGCAGTACCTCCAAACACCCCACTTTGAGAAACGGATCTAATCATCAAGCCCTTGACACGTCGAATCAGCTGTTTTTTCTCCGTGTCTACAACAAACATGTGTAGGCCTACTGTTGGTTGTATTCGAGGACCGGAGTTGGGGAAACTCTAGTCTAGATGCCACTTTCGCCATACCCAAAAACGGTAATCAAGTTGCAGCAGACAGTGTACATTTCAGCTAAGTCTATGGCTTCATGTTGACATACTGGAATCAAATACGTGTTTTATGAACAGGCGTGTTTTTTTGCTGCACAAATTTGCCGCGAATGATAAAGCATGGAATCCAAACACCTGAAGAACGCTTTCAAATGGTCTAACAGAATGTTGTTTTACGAACCGAATGCAGATGATCGAATGCATACAATCCACATAACAAGCAAGCAAAATTTAGGTGAGTAACAATTCCCATCTAGCCTACATACCAAAGAGCCATTAAATATATATGGTGTTGCCTAATATGTTTACAAAAACGCATCCATTAGCAGCGAATTGATGTCGCCAGTGAGCAAGATCTGTGGATAGCGTCCGCATGACTTTCAGAATCTCTGACTTTGAAAGCAGTCTAGGTTACATATAACATATTATTGCACAGTTGTAGGCCTACCTTACCCTGGTTAATTAATGGACAATTAGACAGGGGGCAAGGTTAGGCCTACCATTATGTAATCTGTCTCTAGGCCAACCTCATGTTTGAGAAACTTCATATTTTCTACTTTGAAAAGTTCTGATGTAGACTAGGAATTTGGTTTATAACCTAGGAATTTGGTTTATAACCTATAACGCATATTTTGCAGGAATTTGATATCTAAACCATGTTTCTCTTTGAGATGATTTCTTTCCACACACAAACAGTCACAATGCTTTGGGCCAGGCTACACAGTAACAAGTATATTTGGCCTCATGAGTCTACATTATCTGTTCATATTGGTGATCATCTCCTGCAGGTGCATCATGGTTCAATCTGCAGGAGTTCCACAGCTTTCAGATAATCAGGCTCCGCCAGGGAGACCCAGCTCAGCTACAGAGACAGAAGTGAATCTGATGCACAATACCCAGGCACCACCACCACCCAAGGAAAGTGGCCCAAATAAGAGGAGGAAAGCGAGAGTGAGGGGAAACAGCACCAGGCCCAAGAAGAGAATGACGGACAGCAGGGGTGTTAGTGATAGACCACTAGTGGAGAAGCAGGGGGTGTGTGATGAGGGAAGCCCCTTACCTCCACCCCTCCGTATCTCTTTAAAAAGCCTGTTGGCGGCGGAGATGAAGCTAGTGTATGGTGACGAGCAGCACAACATTACCCAGCAGCCCTCCAAGTCCCCAGTCACCTCCTCGGCTTCACAATTTATGTGTCAAGCCTCTGAAATAGTAGGTCCTCCAAGTGGACCTAATCTCGGCTTTCTGCCTCAAATTGACAAATGGCTGGATGTAGCCTTACAGGATGCCGACTCATACTACCAACAGAAGAAATATGGGATCGCAGCCAGTCGTTTTACCACAGCTCTGGAGGTACTTGATATTTAAATTAAATCTGTCCATAGTCCTTCCTCATTTATTTATTTATTTGTTCACTTCCTAAACAAATAGATTACATCATTATTTATTGTCTCCATCCCTCCCCGGTCTTGTAAAATGATTGTCAAACCTTTTTAAATCAAAGTGTTGAAAACTTGAAATGAAAACTGCCAGAACTTATGGCAGCAGCCAGCTTTCCCCCAGGGTATATGACCTCTATTTTCACAGATAGCATGTGTTACAAATGTCATGGCCTTTAATGTAATACATCTTTTAGATACAGATGTGTTGATCTGTTTGTCTTGTATGGCACAATGTTATATGCTTAAAACAAAGCAGCTTATTACAAAGCGAATGTACTTTGAAAATCCCACAAAGCAGCAAACTTCAAGCAGTATACTACAGAGCAGGATACATTCGTTAACCAGTTAACCCACTGGGCAAAAACTGGTTGAATCAACATTGTTTCCATGTTATTTCAACCCAAAAAATTTATGTGATGATGTTGAATCAATGTGGAAAACTGATTGGATTTTCAAGAAGTCATCAATGAAAGGGCATTTAGTCTTTTTTTCATCCAACTTTTAATGACGTGGTGACCTTTTTTGTTGATTTGACGTTGAATTCACATAAGTTGAAAACTCAGCCAAATGTAAATCAGAACTAGACGTTCATGCCCAGATAAACTTTGATGATCAAGCACAAATAACTATTCATTTTCTGGTTCATTAAAAAATATAAACTTAGATATGCTGAATTTATTAGACCATGCCTATCTTTTTAAAAGTAAAATGTTACACTATATCAGAATATTTAGGCAAGTTATCTGGATAACTCCTTGAACCTGCTTTGAACACTAGACCAGAGGGGTATACTACAATGTAAAAATCTCAGTTTGTCTGCTGAAATAAATTATTTCATTAGTGCATCACCAGGTACATCTCAGTCTCTTATATGCAAATTAATCATTCATGAATCCTTTACCGTACATTGTTGAGAGGTCCTATAATTAGCACATGCTGCATAGTTTTGCCAGTGGCACTAAAATGTTGTCATAGTCATTTGATTAATTAAGCTCCTCTGATGACTCATTTGTGTGTTACTGGTCACCCCAACTACACATCCGACATGTTTTCCATGATCCCTAGAAAAAAAACAGGACTTGTTTGAAATGTAATAATAATTAATTTTTGCATAGACAAAAGTATTTCTTAGACTTGATGTCAAATGTGCCAATATTCTGCCTTCTGAGATTTTACTAATTTCTGTCTATTTTGAGAAGCTTTGTGTTCTAATGTTGAAATACTCAGGTTGTTATCGAGGGAGAGATTGTTCTGTAGCTCAATTGTGAGATTTGTGTAGTGAAAGCCTCTCTCTCTCTCTCTCTCTCTCTCTCTCTCTCTCAGCTGTGTTCAAAAGGCGCTGCAGTTGAACAATCTTTGCATGCGTTGTATGAAGACATATCTAAGGTTGCCAGTTTGATTGAGTCCAGACTTGTTGCCTGTTACCTGAGACTGAAGAGACCGAAGATAGCCCTCAACCACTCCCACAGGTAAGGATGAGGATGCTTGTCAGATTTTATATTCACAAAAACACCCAGCAAAGGACTCAGCAGTGAGAGTAAGTCAGAATTACCCACAACAAGCCTGAATACAACTCCCATAGACATCCATTTTGTGCAGAAGGATAACATAACCATTACCCCCATCTTGTGTAGCCAAAAGCAGTCTGAAAAGTATTTCTCTGTATACTGTTGATTCCATGCGTATAAAAGGGAGGATGTGTTAATGGAGCAGAGATAAAGCTAGTTATTTCTGAGCAGTTTACATGCTGCCCACCCGCCTGACCTCCACTTGCCTCTGTCCCTCCGACCTGCCTGTTAGTCAGACCATTACACCTGTCCACCGCCCCTCCATTAGGACCCAGACCTGGACCCCCATAACTCACCCTGTCTTGGCCCCACTGTCTTCTTACCCTTGGAAGCACACAGTGCCTGGGAACTATATGTGAAACTTTTCCCCTGTCTGGGCCTGTTATGTATGGAGAGCTACAGTGTCTTCAGAAAGTATTCAACACCTTTGTTATGGCATGCCTAAATAAGTTAGGAGTAAAAATGTGCTTTAAGAGTAAGATAATATGTTGCATGAACTCCCTCTGTGTGCAATAATATTGTTTAACATGATTTTTGAATGACTACCTCATCTCTGTACCCCACACATACAATTATATGTAAGGTCCCTCAGTCAAGCAGTGAATTTCAAACACTGATTCAACCATAAAGAACAGCAAGGTTTTCCAATGCCTTGCAAAGAAGGACACCTATTGAGCATGGTAAAGTTATTAATTACACTTTTGGTGGTGTATCAATACACCCGCTCACTAGAAAGAGACTGGCGTCCTTCCTAACTCAGTTGCCAGAGGGAGGAAACCGCTCAGGGATTTCATCATGAGGCCAATGGTGACTTTAAAACAGTTAGAGTTTATTGGCTGTGATAGCAGCCAGGATGGATCAACAACATTGTAGTTACTCTACAATACTAACTTAAATGACAACGTGAAAAGAAGGAAGCCTGTACAGCATAAAAATATTCAAAAACATGCATCCTGTTGGTAACAAGGCACTAAAGTAATTCTGCAAAAAATGTGGCAAAGCATTTTTGTCCTGAATACAAAGTGTTATGTTTGAGGCAAATCCAATACAACACATTACTGAGTACCACTCTCCATATTGTCAAGCATAGCATGGTGGCTGTATAATGTTATGGGTATGCTTGTAATCATTAAGGACTGAAACAGTCCTTAATGATTAAATGAAACAGAATGGAGCTAAGCACAGGCAAAATCATAGAGGAAAACATGGTTCTGTCTGCTTTCCATGAGACACTGGGAAATGAATTCACCTTTCAGCAGGATAATAACCTAAAACACAAGGCCAAATCTACACTGAGGTTGCTTACCAAGAAGACAGTGAATGTTCCTGAGTTGCTGAGTTAGTTTTGACTTAAATCGCTTGTAATTCTATGGCAAGACATGAAAATGGTTGTCGAGCAATGATCAACAACCTATTTGACAGAGCTTGAAGCATTTTCAAAAGAATAATGTGCAAATATTGTACAATCCAGGTGTACAAAACTCTTAGACTTACCCAGAAAGACTCACAGCTGTAATTAATGTCAAAGGGGATTCTAACAAAGGGTGTGAATACTTGTTTAAATGAGATTTCTGTTTTAAATTTTCAATACATTTGTGAAGATTTCTAAAAACATGTTTTCACTGTCGTTATGGGGTATTGTGTGTAGATGGGTGAGGGGGGAAAAGTATTTAATCCAAAGATGTTGATGTGCAGTATAGAATCAGAACATGAACTAGTGACAAAGGATCTCAAGGCTTGTTTACTAACAGACAAGTCAACAGTGTTTGGTCGTTTTTGGGCTCTGTCTACTGTTGGCGATTTCAGCTCTGGCATGTGGTCATTCTGGATCAGGGTGACAGGTAGTTTAGGTCAGCGGTTTTGAACTGAAAATAGGTTTTGGGAGTATGTAAAACCAGTCAAACATTAGAAACATTAGAAAAGGATATTGGGCCAGAAAAGTTTGAAAAGGGCTGTTTAATACTTCCACAGGAGCAGTATGTCATATATATATATATATAGTTATTTATTTATCTATATAAAGGTAGTATGCCCTACCTTTGAACAAGTGAATATTATTATTCAACTAATGGCAGCTGCCTACATTTCTTTCTCAGCCGTGCTGTGTTGGTTGCACAACAAAATTCTGAATGCAAGTTTGCTTTATGGAGTTGGTAACACTTAGAAAATCAATGGGTTCAAAGCAAGCGCACATGTTCACAGCTCCTGAAACCACAAATGGATTACAGATCATTTTTTCCCTTTTGTATTTTTGTTGTTGTTGCATTTACCGGCTGTAAATGTGGTGCATTCTGTATTTTCTGTTGCTTCATAGGAGCTGGCTTTGAGCAGGATGAGGGGAAAGGCGGGATTGGATCAAAGACAGCCATGACGATTCCCCCATAAATGGATTTTGAATGTATTAGTTTAGGAGGCTGGAACCCGACAAAACAATACAGATAAAAATACCACGGTGCAGTCTTTGAACCCGCTGTGATGACAGCGTTTATGGATTACTTTCTGTTCCAGGGCTGCGTCTGTCTCGTCTTCAGGTTGTAGATGCCATCTCCCTTCCAATGCTGTTCTGTTCTGACATTGTCAAATCGCACATCTACAAAATGTTTGTCATCTACAAACAGTTATTTTGAGATCCCAACATCTTCCTCAGACTGGAAAAAAATTCAACTGAGAAAATTTGAGTGTCCCTTATGTAAATGAGTTTTACTTTCCTCATTTTTTTCTCAGTAGATTAATTGCTGTACGTACAGATCTAAAGTATGATTGAGTCATTATGTTTTACCAGTTAGTGCATTTTCATTATTATTGTTCCTGATGTAGTGCTACACTGTAGCGGTGTGTGGTCTCAAGCTATATATGTGACTGAGGAAGTTTCCCTTTTCTTCCCTAAAAGCAATGAACCTCACCTTCATTGAACAATGGCCATTTACTTGGCTTTTCTGTCTGTAAAGTTTAAAATAGAACACTTACGTACAAGAAACTATAGCTAAAAAGCTGTGTGTTCATCTAAATGCCAGCCATTTAGTTAAGGCAGCAGATTAATGGCTGTAATTATCTGGGAGGCTTTAAAGAGCCAAGCCCTACTCAGATAATCGTTTCCATGTAGATAAAATAGTATGGCCATAAACAGTTTAGGGAAGGATACTGAGCATTTGTGGGTTTTTTCTGTGCAAGGAGTTAACAAAACTTTCACAAAGTGATCAGTGGCACTGACATTCATATTGCATTCTCTAACTTTCTAGCAGATTTTTCTCCTTAGCTGCAGGTACGTGTTTACAATACATTGAGAGTGGTGCTGAGATGTCAATTAGCCAGCCAGACAATGTCGGACCAGATTCAGACAAACAGGTCCCCAGACATCAAAGGAGAATAGTGTTCTACTTTTAAGGAGAGAAAATAACTAAGTTTCCATGATTTCCTGATTAGGGAGATGGTGATATGCTCTGGCCCTGTCAGAATAACAGAACAATATGGCTTCATAAAAGGCTGTGAATGTTCTCTGCTGTTTCTCAACACAGAGGGTCCCTCAGGGGTACATACTTAGTCCCCTCCTGTACTCCTGTTCACCCACAAATGTGTGGCCACGCACGACTCCAACACCACCATTAAGTTTGCCGACGACACAACGGCGGTAGGCTTGATCACCGCCAACGATGAGACAGCCTATAGGGAGGAGGTCAGAGACCTGGCAGTGTGGCGCCAGGACAACAAACTCTCCCTCAATGTGAGCAAGACAAATAAGCTGAACGTGGGCTACAGGAAAAGGAGGGCCGTTCATGCCCCCATTCACATCAACGGGGCTATAGTGGAGCAGGTCGAGAGCTTCAAGTTCCTTTGTGTCCACATCACTAAGGACCTGTAAATGAGAAATATGGTGCCAAAAGACATGGCAGCTCTGCTTCTAGTGCCTAAGCAATTTCGCAGTATTTTTAATTGTTTTGTTATTTCTTACATTATTAACCGGAAATAACTTTTGGATATCAGAGCGGCTGTAACTCACCAGCATTCTGACCAGAAATACAACTTTCCCAAATTAGAACCTTTGTTTGTTGCCCCCAAGGCAATTGAGCTTATTCCAGATGCTGCTCCAAGATGCCGCAGGTGGAGAAGAGATATTCGGAGTGGACTTTTAGTCCAACTCAGGAGCTGTGCACACCATCCACCGCTTCTGAGTATATTACTCGCTAATGTTCAGTCCCTGGACAATAAAGTAGACAAGCACAGGGTGAGGATCTCCTTACAGACAGACATCATGGACTGTAACATACTCTGTTTCACGAAATCATGTCTCTCTCCAGATATACTGTCCCCGTCCAGACAACCAGCTGGGTTCTCAGTACATTGCGCAGACAGGAATAAAGAACTCGCCAGGAAGAAGAAAGGCGCAGGTGTATGTCTCATGATTAACTACTCATGGTGTGATTGTGATAATGTACAAGAACTCAAGTCCTTTTGCTCACCCGACCTAGAATACCTCGCAATCAAATGCTGACCGTATTACCTCCAAAGAGAATTCTCTTTGTGTAACGGCCGTTGGTGGAAGAAGGTGAGGACCAAGGTGCAGCGTGGTACGTGTTCATATTATTTATTCGAAACTGAACACTAAAATGCAAAACAACAAAGGGAACGGCCGAAACAGTTCTGTCTGGTGCAGACACAAAACAGAAAGCAACTATCCACACAACCCATGTGGGCAAGAGCTACCTAAGTATGGTTCTCAATCAGAGACAACGATAGACAGCTGTCCGTGATTGAGAACCAAAACATAGAAAAAGGAACATGGAATGCCCACCCTAGTGTAACGGATGTGAAATAGCTAGCTAGTTAGCGGTGGTGCGCGCTAAATAGAGTTTCAATCAGTGACGTCACTTGCTCTGAGACCTTGAAGTAGTGGTTCCTCTTGCTCTGCAAGGGCCGTGGCTTTTGTGGAGTGATGGGTAGCGATGCTTCGTGGGTGACTATTGTTAATGTGTGCAGAGAGTCCCTGGTTCGCGCCTGGGTATGGGCGAGGGGACGGTCTAAAGTTTTACTGTTACACTAGTCACATGACACTTTGGTTTAGGGTTGATCTCAATTAGTCGATTGTTTGGTCAATAGGCTGTTGGTCGACCGAGATTTTCTTTAGTCAAGCAGTAGCAAATATATATACTGAAGTATTTGGACACCCCTTCAAATTAGTGGATTCATCTATTTCAGCCACACCCGTTGCTGACAGGTGTATAAAATCAACCACACAGCCATGCAATCTCCATAGACAAACACTGACAGTAGATTGGCCTGTATTGAAGAGCTCAGTGACTTTCAATGTGGCAATGTGATAGGACACCACCTTTCCAACAAGTCAGTTAGTAAAATGTATGCCCTATTATCGCTGCCCTGATCAACTGTAAGTACTGTTATTGTGGATTGGAACAGCCTCTGGAAGCAACGTCAGCACAATAACTGTTCTTTGGGAGCTTCATGAAATGGGTTCCAACGTCCGAGCAGCCGCACACAAGCCTAAGATCATTCTTTTACTTTTAGATTTGTGTGTTGTTGTGAATTGTTAGATATTACTGCACTTTTGGGGCTAGGAACACAAGCATTTTGCTACACCCGCAATAACATCTGCTAAATAGGTGTATGCGACCAATAAAATGTGACTTAATTTCATTGTCCAAACACACCAAGACAGTCATGAAGAGGGCACGACAACACCTATTCCCCCTCAGGAGGCTGAAAAGATTTGGCATGGGACCTCAGATTCTCAAAGTTCTACAGCTGCACCATTGAGAACATCACCAGAATGGCAACTGCTCGGCATCAGACCACAAGGCGCTACAAAGGGTAGTGCGTACGGCCCAGTACATCACTGGGGCCGAGCTTCCTGCCGTTCAGGACTTCGATACCAGGCAGTGTCAGACTCCAGCCACCCAAGACATAGACTGTTGACTGTTCTCTCTGCTACCGCATGGCATGTGGTTCCATAGCACCAAGTCTGGGACCAAAAGACTCCTTAACAGCTACCCCCAAGCCATAAAACAGTTGAAAAGTTAATCAGATGGCTACCCGGACTATTTACATTGACCCCATTATTTTATTCTTATTTATTCAAATGTTTTGCACTGACTCTATTGTACAGGCTCAATGTACACTCACTGGAGGCATATACACATGGACACACACACATGCATATTGATGCTATATGCACACATGCATGCATTCACATTCCTTCACACTCTTGACATATTCTACTGCTACTGTGTTTATTATCTATGGATATTTACCCCTACCTACAGTACATGTATATATTACCTTGACTAACCCATACCCCTGCACATTGACTGGTAACTGGTACCTCTTGTATATAGCCTCGTTATTGTTATTTTATTCTTACCATTTTTCCTTTAGTTTATTTCTTACTTTTTAAAAACTGCATCATTGCTTAATTAAGGGCACGTAAGTAAGCATTTTGGGGTAAGGTCTACCTACACCTGTTGTATCCGGCTCATGTGACAAATTTGATTTGTTATATTTGATAATGCCAGCCAGGTCCAATGTCTCAGGTTTTGAATGAGAAGTTCATATGAGAAAGGTTGGCTGGCAGACCTGCTTCTGGATCCGTTTGTGAAGTTTTTGCCAAAAGGAAATGTTGTCAACACCCAAATGTGCCATCAGAGACTTTTGCTGTTCTTTTTACACAAGGTGTATTTGTTACATTCCAAAGCTCGAAGGTGTTAAATAAGGAATAAGCAGCTGTTTTCCACCCCAAATGCCACAGCTTGCTGTAGAAAATCTCTGACATGACTTATATTGCCCTCATCAAGCTCATTAGAAGAGTGTGAGCAGTGATGGAAAAAGTACCCAATTTTCATACTTGAGTAAAAGTAAAGTTACATTAATTTACTGAAGTAAAACTGAAAGTCACCCAGTAAAATACTACTTGAGTAAAAGTCTAAAAGTATTTGGTTTTAAATATACTTAAGTATCAAAAGTAAATGTGATTGCTAAAATATACTTAAGTATCAAAAGTAAAAGTATGAATTATTGGTAATTCCTAATATTAAGCAAACAAGACAGCACAATTGTCTTGTTTTTTTAGTTTATGGACAGCCAGGGGCACACTTCAACACCCAGACATAATTTACAAACAAAGCATTTGTGTTTATAGTGAGTCTGCCAGATCAGACGCAGTAGGGATGACCAGGGATTTTCTCTTGATAAATGTGTGAATTGGACATTCATGAATGTCCTTCTAACCATTCAAAATGTAACGAGTACTTTTGGGTGTCAGGGAAAATGTATGGAGGAAAAAGTACATAATTTTCTTCAGGAATGTAGTGAAATAAAAGTTGTCCAAAATATAAATGGCCAAGTATGCCCCCAAAAACGACTTAAGTAGTACTTTAAAGTATTTTTACTTAAATACTTAACACCACTGAGTGTGACGCACACAGATCTCTCGTTCTCTATCCCCTGTCTAGACACGAGGGTCCTCCCATGCATAAGGAGTTTAGAAGACCCTTATCTTACTGTACATTAGAGTGATGCAGAGGGGGAGTGGGGATGATGATGATGATGTTGACAGTATCTTAGCCAAAGATCCATGGCATGTTAGAACTGACCATAAGCACAGTTCAGATGTATCAAACAGGCAAAAAAAATATTTTATAGGTTAATGTGGATTGTGCGCTTAATAGCTCTGCTTTCAAACCAGTTAATTATTCAGTGGATGGGGTTGGGGCGGGCAAAGGATATGAGGGGGAACAAAAGGCGAACAGCAGAGGGGATAATGACTTCGGGCGATAAACCAAGGGGAGAGTTTGCGGGATTCCACCCGGAGGGGCAGATCCCGGGTGGACAGCCATACCTTCTGCCCTAGCCAATGACGGGGTCCGGTGGCGATCTGCTTGTCATCCATACATGGAGGTGGTTTTGAGGAGGTCCGACCGGGCTCTCCTCCAGGTATGACGACAACGGCAGACAAACATCTGGGCCGAAGTTATGCCGATACCCCAGGGGACACTCAAAAGGTGACAGGCCTGTGGCAGAGCAGGGAAGGGTGTATTCGACCCACACAAGCTGCTGGCTCCAGGTGGTGGGGTTGGCCGAGACCAGGCAGCGCAGAGTAGTCTCTAGGTCCTTGTTGGCTTGCTCTGACTGGCCATTGGACTGGGGGTGGAACCCGGAGGACATGCTGGCCAACGACCCAATGAAGGTGCAGAATGCCTTCCAGATGGGGGAAGACCCGTGACAAAGTCCAGGGAAATGTTCCCCAGCTGAGTGCCGTCGCCAGGCACGAAGTGGGATGTATGGTCTTGGGTTCCAAGGTAGTAGTCATGGGGCTATAGCGCCGTGACAGTGCATCCGGCTTGAATCGTGTGAGCAGCAGGGCCCATCTAGCTTTCCTGGAATTGAGGTGCTTGGCAGTGCGGCGATACTCCAGGTTCTTGTGGTCGGTCCACACGATGAATGGATGTTCTGCCCCCCCCAACCAGTGCTTCCATTTCGCCAATGCCATCATCACCGTGAGAAGCTCACGATTCCCCACATTGTGGTTCTTCTCCATGGTGTTGAGGCAAGGTGTAGGGATATAGCTTGAGGTCCAGGGCAGAATGCTGGGACAGGACAGCCCCCACTCCGACATCCGAAGCATCGGCCTCCACCACGAACTGACGGGATGGGTTAAGATGAACCAAGATGGGAGCTGTGGTGAAGCGATGTTTGAGGTCCTGAACGCCCGGTCAGCAGCTGGAGACCAGGTGAAAGGAACCTTGGGCAGGGTGAATGCGGACGGGGGCAGGGTGCTGTAACCCCGGATAAAGTGGCGATAGAAGTTGGCGAACCCTGGGAAACGTTGCAGCTACACCCTGGAAGTAGGCTGGGGCCAATCCACCACTGTTTTCACTCCCTGCAGGGATGATGTAACCCAGAAAAGAGATTGTGGAGCAATGGAACTCACACTTCTCTGCTTTTACAAACAGCTGGTTCTCCAGGAGGCATTTGAGAACCTGTCGGACGTGGAGCACATGTTCTTGGGTGGAGCGGGAGAAGACAAGCATATCATTGAGGTAGACAAAGACGAACCGGTTCAACATGTAGCTGAGAACATCATTAATCAGAGTCTGGAAAACAGCAGGGGCGTTGGTAAGGCCAAATGGCATGACCAGATACTCGTTGTGACCGCTGGCCGTGTTGAAGGCGGTTTTCCACTCATCCCCAGGTGGTAGGCATTCCGTAGATCCAGCTTGGAAAACACGGTGGCCCCCTGGAACGGCTCAAAGGCCGAGGAGATGAGGGGTAGCGGTTCTTCACCGTTATGTCATTGAGACCCCGATAGTCGATGCGCAGTCTTGTCCTTCTCCACAAAGAAGAACCCTGTGCCTGCAGGAGAGGAAGAAAGACTGATTAATCCTGCAGCTAGTGAGTCCCCAATGTAGGTCTCCATCGCCTTGGTCTGTGGTCCCGACAGAGTACAGTCGTACCCGGGGCGGAGTAGTGCTAGGGAGAAGGTCGATCCTGCAGTCATATGGTCGGTGCGGCGGAAGCGAAGTGGCGCGGGCCTTGTTGAACACCTCCCGGAGGTCCTGGTACTCCGCGGAAATGCCGGAGAGGTCCAGGGTAACTTCCGAGCCCCAAGCAAGACGTCCCGGGGCAGGTTGTGCTGACTTCAGGCAATGGGCGTGGCAGAATGGGCTCCAGCCCATGATGGCACCAGTAGACCAGTTATTGAGGGGTGGTGTTGTCGGTGACTCGACCTATAGAGCTCCTGTCCAGCGCTCTAACATTCATGGGAATGGAGAGGGGCTGAGTGGGGATGCCCAGCTCAGGAAGCCAGGGTAGAGTCCAAAAAGCTCTCATCAGCCCTAGAATCGATGAAGAACCGGAGAGATTTCGACTGGTTGCCCCACAGCAGAATGGCATTAAACGGAGTGTGAGTAAGGGAAGCAGAAAACCCACCAGAGTACCCGCACCTACCGGTGAGCCTTTCCTTTTCACGGGTAATAGGACACAAAATGACCATGAGACCCACAATACAGGCAACTCTTAGTGTTGAGCCTGTATAGCCGTTCCGCTGGAGACAACCCAGCTCTGCCTAGTCGCATAGCTCGGGAAACGGTGACCTGGCCGTCTTCGGCAACTCTCGGGGAACCTTGGTTAGCCTCGGGTTCTCTCGGCAACGGGGCCATCGGGGACTTCCGGGATGCCTCGGAGGCGAGGTAGAATCCTTGGATGGGCGAGCGAAATCGAATATCCTCTCCCTCCGTCATCAAGGCGATGAAGGAATCGATGAGGGAATTCCCGGGCTGCAGCTCGTCCTTGACCTCCTCTGAGACTCCGTGTAGGAACATGTCAAACAGAGCTTCCTGGTTCCAGGCACTGTCAGCTGCCAACATGCAGAAATCCACAGCATAGTCTGTCACACTGCTGGACTAGCTTCCGGGCAGCCTCTCTCCCAGAGAATGGGGAATCAAACACCTTGACCTCTCCCACAAACTCCTCCAGACTGACGCATATGACCGGCTGTTGCTCCCATACAGCTGTAGCGCAGGCGAGCGCCCTCCCGGACATCAGCGTGAGAAGGTACGCTATCTTATAGTGGTCCGAGGGGAAAGGAGGAGGGCTGAAGCTTGAAGATGAGGGCACACTGAGCTAGAAACGCACAACAGCTACCCGGCTCTCCATTGAAGCCTTCCGGGGGAGGTAAGCGGGGCTCGCGGGAAGGCGGTGTTGTGTCACTAGTATGGTTAAATGAGGTGACATGCTATTTTCAACTCGATTACCTAATGTTTAATTGATTGTATGATTGAATTAAATCATGCAACAATTAAACCATTAATAACCTGGGGCACCACGGAAGCATTAGTTTATATAGAGCGACTATCTCCTGAATCCAAGATCTGAAGATCTTGGGTAGCCTAGTGGTTAGAGCATTGGACTAGTAAGCGGAAGGTTGCAAGTTCAAACCCCCGAGCTGACAAGGTACAAATCTGTCGTTCTGCCCCTGAACAAGCAGTTAACCCACTGTTCCTAGGCCGTCATTGAAAATAAGAATTTGTTCTTAACTGACTTGCCTAGTTAAATAAATAAATAAAAAATATCAGTAGTAGTCAATCATTAATTATTCTTTACCTTCTATCAGTCTCATCTGAACGTTGTAAAACTCTTGGAACGAACCCTAGCATAAATTATAAATCAGCAACATACAAATTGGCTTGATCATTTATTTACTGACTAACTAAATAATCACAAAAATACAGGGGGGAAAAAAACTATTTAGTCAGCCAACAATTGTGCAAGTTCTCCCACTTAAAAAGATGAGAGGCCTGTAATTTTCAACACAGGTACACTTCAAATATTGACAGACAAAATGAGAAAAAAAATACAGAAAATCACATTGTAGGATTTTTAATGAATTTATTTGTAAATTATGGTGGAAAATAAGTATTTGGTCACCTACAAACAAGCAAGATTTCTGGCTCTCACAGACCTGTAACTTCTTCTTTAAGAGGCTCCTTTGTCCTCCACTCGTTACCTGTATTAATGGCACCTGTTTGAACTTGTTATCTGTATAAAATACACCTGTCCACAACCTCAAACAGTCACACTCCAAACTCCACTATGGCCAAGACCAAAGAGCTGTCAAAGGACACCAGAAACAAAATTGTAGACCTGCACCAGGCTGGCAAGACTGAATCTGCAATAGGTAAGCAGCTTGGTTTGAAGAAATCAACTGTGGGAGCAATTATTAGGAAATGGAAGACATACAAGACCACTGATAATCTCCCTCGATCTGGGTCTCCATGCAAGATCTCACCCCGTGGGGTCAAAATGATCACAAGAACGGTGAGCAAAAATCCCAGAACCACACGGGGGGACCTAGTGAATGACCTGCAGAGAGCTGGGATCAAAGTAACAAAGCCTACCATCAGTAACACACTAGGCCCATCTGAAGTTTGCTAGAGAGCATTTGGATGATCCAGAAGAAGATTGGGAGAATGTCATATGGTCAGATGAAACCAAAATATAACTTTTTGGTAAAAACTCAACTCGTCGTGTTTGGAGGACAAAAAATGCTGAGTTGCATCCAAAGAACACCATACCTACTGTGAAGCATGGGGGTGGAAACATCATGCTTTGGGGCTGTTTTTCTGCAAAGGGACCAGGACGACTGATCCGTGTAAAGGAAAGAATGAATGGGGCCATGTATCGTGAGATTTTGAGTGAAAACCTCTTTCCATCAGCAAGGGCATTGAAGATGAAACGTGGCTGGGTCTTTCAGCATGACAATGATCCCAAACACACCGCCCGGGCAACGAAGGAGTGGCTTCGTAAGAAGCATTTCAAGGTCCTGGAGTGGCCTAGCCAGTCTCCAGATCTCAACCCCATAGAAAATCTTTGGAGGGAGTTGAAAGTCTGTGTTGCCCAGCAACAGCCCCAAAACATCACTGCTCTAGAGGAGATCTGCATGGAGGAATGGGCCAAAGTACCAGCAACAGTGTGTGAAAACCTTGTGAAGACTTACAGAAAACGTCTGACATCTGTCATTGCCAACAAAGGGTATATAACAAAGTATTGAGATAAACTTTTGTTATTGACCAAATACTTATTTTCCACCATAATTTACAAATAAACTCAATAAAAATCCTACAATGAGATTTTCTGGATTTTTTTTTCTCATTTTGTCTGTCGTAGTTGAAGTGTACCTGTGATGAAAATTACAGGCCTTTCTCATCTTTTTAAGTGGGAGAACATGCACAATTGGTGGCTGACTAAATACTTTTTTGCCCCACTGTACATAACAAACAAGCAGTAGATATTGGTTACTAACAATGATGGAAAAAGTCCCTCGTGGGCTAAGCCGATATGACGGCTTGATAGATAAAGGGAAGGGAGTGTGGACTGAGAAAGAGCGGGAAAGACCACATGGATTCATTACACACAGTCTATAATTATATTGATTGAAATGCTAATCCTTTGCCCATGAATGGCCTCTCTTTGAAAAAAAAATGTAATTCATATTTACAACCACATGTCGTTGTTGTCTCTCTGCAGGGGAGTTCATCAGAGTCTCTCTGGTTGCGTTTCCTAAAAGATCAAAATCCTTCATATTGTTAGAATGGATACTTCAGAGTACCATTCAGGAATGTTCTCATAGAATAGCAGTATTGGCGGTTGTCTGTATTCTCGTCCTAGGTTTACGTGATTTCTAGCTGCAGACTAGTAATTCATGTCTAAGATCTGCTCTTATTCTGTAGGGATTGATTAGTCTCAGATTTTAACCATTTCCAGCCGTGTAGCCAATGCTCCATGTTGTATGGTTTTACCCTTTGGTAGAGTTGTAGTTTAAACCACTTCACACACCAGCGTCACCCGGCAGGTTTTGGTCTCAGATTTGGTCTCAGAAATTAAACCATTTGCAACCTCAGCTCACGCTGGGGTTTGCTTAGTCTGATGTGAATTTCATCAGGAGTGGGTTTTATGCATTTCAGTAGAAAAGGGCAGTCCATGATGCCAACGTAATGTCTATGCTCATGTCGGCTTGGCCACTGACTAGTTAATCTTTATATGAAAATCCATACTCATTTAGAAGGTTAGTAGCACATATTTTTTCACAAATAGTTTTATGTGTAATCACATATACATTTCACAATATTTAGATGTAAACCTGACAGCTGGGAAATGTACACTTTAAGAGATACAGTTATGTGTGTTTCCTGTCCTTCATGAGATCACTACATGAAACACTCCTCATAAGGGACAGTGAAGTGTCCACAGACACTTCACTGAAGTGTCCACAGACTATTCCCACATTCTCAAAAGTAGCAATATTGTTTAATTCTCACCTTTTTGGGGATTAGAAGTTTGGCCAGGTCTCTGTTCTGGGAGACTCCCTCAATACTGCATGGTAGTTTCTACCTGGTATTTATGACCTGAGAGGTGAGGGGAGGGGCATGATCTACACTCAGAAAGGGCCACATCATGACAGCGGAGTGACCGGTGAGGTGGCGCTGCTAACAGCCGAGTTACTGAGGGGCTGTGAGGTTACCTTTGTAGTAGGCTGCCTCCGAGCCAACCCACAGAATTGCTCCAGCAAGATGTCCAACGCCCTGTCATGGTGTTCGGGCCAAGGTGTGGACCCCCTCCATAAGGCCACGAAGCAATTCCACGAAGCAATTCCTTGTGCCTATTAATGGTGGCTCCTTGGGAGGAGATGGCATTGCGCAGCTGGTCCGAGTCTGCTGGGTCAGTCATGGACAGGTTGTACTATCATGTTTCAGGTAAGACCCAGATGCAGACAACGTCGAAGTAACAACAGTTTATTATTCGAACAGGGGCAGACAAAAAGCAGGTCAAGGGCAGGCAGAGGTTGGTAATCCAGATAGGTGGGGCAAAGGTACAGGATGGCAGGCAGGGTCAGGGCAGGCAGAATGGTCAACACCGGGAAAATTAGGAAACAGGAACATATCGAGAGACAGGAGCAGAGGGGAAAAGCTGGTAGGCAAAACAAATCAAACTGGTAACAGACAAACAGAGAACACAGTTATAAATACACTGGGGAAGATGGGCAACACCTGGAGGGGTGTGGAGACAATCACAAGGACAGATGAAACAGATCAGGGTGTGACACCACCTCCTTTTCTGTTTAACCCTTTAACTGTCTCCTCTTGAAAAATATATGTATATTTACAGTACCAGACAAAAGTTTGGACACCTACTCATTGCAGGGTGTTTCTTTATTTGTATTATTTTCAACATTGAAGAATAATAATGAAGACATCAAATCTATGAAATAACACAAATGGAATCATGTAGTAACCAAAAAAGTGTTAAACGAATCTAAATATATTTGAGATTTGAGATTCTTCAAAGTAGCCACCCTTTGCCTTGACGACAGCTTTGCACAATCTTGGCATTCTCTCAACCAGTTTCATGAGGTAGTCACCTGGCATGCATTTCAATTAACAGGTGTTTGGAATTTCTTTCCTTAATGCGTTTGAGCCAATCAGTTGTGTTGTGACAAGGTAGGGGTGGTATACAGAAGATGACCCTATTTGGTAAAAGAACAAGTCCATATTATGTCAAGAACAGTTCAAATAAGTAAAGAGATATGACAGTCCGTCATTACTTAGCCTTAGAAATTGCAGCCCAAATAAATGCTTCACAGAGTTCAAGTAACAGACACATCTCAACATCAACTGTTCAGAGTGAAGACCTCATTCAGAGTGAATTAGACTTTTATGGTTGAATTGCTGCAAAGAAACCACTACTAAAGGACACCAATAATAAGAAGAGACTTGCTTGGGCCAAGAAACACGAGCAATGGACATTAGACCGGTGGAAACCTGTCCTTTGGTCTGATGAGTCTGAATTTTTGATTTTTGGTTCCAACCCCTGTCTTTCTAAGACACAGAGTAGGTGAGCGGATGTCTCTACATGTGTGGTTCCCACTGTGAAGCATGGAGGAGGAGGTGTGATTGTGTGGGGGTGCTTTGCTGATTATGCTGTCAGTGAATTATTTAGAATTCAAGGCACACTTAACCAGCATGGCTACCATAGCATTCTGCAGCGATATGCCATCCCATCTGGTTTGTGCTTATTTCCAATATCATTTGTTTTAAAACAGGACAATGACCAAACACACCTCCAGGCTGTGTAAGGGCTATTTGACCAAGAAGGAGAGTGATGGAGTGTTGCATCAGATGACTTGGCCTCTGCAATCACCAGACCTCAACCCAATTGAGATGGTTTGGGATGAGTTGGACCACAGAGTGAAGGAAAAGCATATGCTCAGCATATGTGGGAACTCATTCAATACTGTTGGAAAAGCATTCCAGGTGAAGCTGGTTGAGAGATTGCCAGGAGTGTGCAAAGCTGTCATCAAGGCAAAGGGTGGCTACTTTGAAGAATGTCAAATATACTACATGATTCCATGTGTTATTTTATAGTTTTGATGTTTTCTCTATTATTCTACAATGTAGAAAATAGTAAAAATAAAGAAAGTAGGTGTGACAACTTTGGACTGGTACTGTATATATTTCCCTGTAAAATCCTACAACTTCCAATAGTTTTTTTTCTCAGATTTAATGTTTATTTTAGAAAGGACAGCGCTCTACAAGGGATGGGGGCCCATGTTGACTCCAATGCTTCCCACAGTTGTGTCAAGTTGGCTGGATGTCCTTTGGGTGGTGGACAATTCTTGATACACACAGGAAAGACCCAGCAGCGTTGCAGTTCTTGAAAACACTCAAACTCGTGCACTTGGCACCGAGTACCATACCTCGTTCAAAGGCATTTAAATGTTTTTTGTCTTGCCCTCAGAATGGCACACATTCACAATCCATGGCTCAATTGTTTCAAGGCTTAAAAATCATTCTTTAACCTGTGTCCTCCCCTTCATCTACACTGATTTGAAGTGCATTTAAATAGTGACATCATTAAGGGATCATAGCTTTCACCTGGATTCACCTGGTCAGTCTATGTAGTGGAAATGTGTTCCTAATGTTTTGTACACTCAGTGTATAGTGCAATGTCCCCTAAAACAGTTTTCTTCCATTTTGAAATGATCCAGGTTTTTCCAACATGTTTCACACATGTTCAGACTACTTTTTGAGATAATTAATATTTGGCAAAGTACAATTTTTGTATTAATATTATAGGCATTATTTTAGAGGCGACATTTAGTCTGAATATGGATTAAATGACCTCAAGGGGCATGAAATGCAGTTTCACCAATTTATGTTGCATAATATAGTGTGTTGTCAACAATGCAATATTTTATTCATCAATATAAGTATTTGCATGAAAAAAAAATCTTCATACATTATAGTACCTTATATTGACTTATGAACCGCTTGGTTGAGCACATTTTTTGCCTTTTTACATGTTAACTATTTATTTACAAATTCCTACTCTTCAAGGTCTCTACTAATTGTTATGGTGCAATATTTATCCCTCACCAACTGAGTTCCTTTCTTTTATCCCATATCTTTGATGACTATTTTTTTGTTTTCGTACAGCCCTCTGAGTGTGTAAAGTTAGTGCCACAACACTGAACTGCAGGAACCCAAAAGGATACAAATTATGTAAATTGATGCAGGAGGGCTGGGGGAGTTGACCAATCAAGTTAAAGTGAATTAAAAAAATTCATGTCCACTTCTAAATCCACTGTCAAAACATACTCTACCATCAAAATGTTTATCATTTCATTTGTTTATTTCATTTTGCTTTACAGTAGTTATCTTGATGTGTCTTTTTAAGTCTAGCCTTAAGAGGACAAGGCTTGTAGAAAATGGCAAACACATCAGGAACAATAATTGCACAGAGTAATTTCACATTTCACATTAAACCTATCAGACCTTAATTCTTTTCCCTTCTTGCATCACAGTTCCTCGCTCCAATTGAACATTTCATTCTATGATTACCTCATAAATCTCCATAACTGATCTGCCATAAAAGTATATTTCTTTGTCTGAAACAGCCTCAGCCAAAATCACTCTAACTCAGCACAATGACAACAATATTTTCCCCTTTTAAGTGACCCAAAAGAACAACTCAGCAATATGTTGTTTTAATTTTGTTGTACAATGTAACCACCAGGCATCAAAGAAAGGCTGTTTTTGAGGCAAGTACGTTTAAACAGATTCTCAGACAATGAAACTATGGACCATTCTGAACTGGTTGAATATCTCTTCAATAACACTAGTCTCTTTTTATTTCTCTTTGTTCTTTCCCAGAGCCATCCAGCTAAACCCCATCTATTTCCGCCACCATCTGCGCCAGGCCATGGTGTATCGACTGCTGGGGAACCCATGTGCCGCGGCGAGGTAAGAGTTGGTGGTAAATGCTAGGGTGTGAGGAGGGGGTCCTCCACAGGAAATGAAGATAGATTAACTTTGGCTAAAGCCCCAAGTAATTTACAGAGGGAGGATGAACACATGTCCAGTCAGCAGGTTGTAACATCGGCTCGCCGACTGTTGGATCCGTCTTTTCCAGGAAAAATATGTTCATGGAGACACATAAATACTAACTGCTCACTGTAGTATGAGTATTGGGTAGAGGACAATTAGACTCATAATTACATTCTCTTCTAACGCTGCCATAACCCAGATACTAGAAGCCATCACTTCCTACAGCTCCGGTGTTGTTAATGTGTCCACCAGTAGTTCCCTACATATGACGGTGCTTATTCTATATTGAATGAGGAGGGAATAAATCTCAAAGGGCTCCAGAGCCACAGCCGACCGTCTGCTATTTATTCTGTTAATGTCCCTTCCTGTTTCATCATTATCGAACCACATCATTGGAATGGACTGGAGCAGAGAGCAGGTTAAGTTTGGTTAATCTCTCTCGCTCTTTACCCCCTCCATCCCTCTTCTTT
The DNA here is from genome assembly GCF_018296145.1 of Oncorhynchus tshawytscha. NCBI lineage: Eukaryota > Metazoa > Chordata > Actinopteri > Salmoniformes > Salmonidae > Oncorhynchus > Oncorhynchus tshawytscha. The sequence goes on along the minus strand of NC_056433.1, from coordinate 60,761,292 downwards.
TGAATTGTCTGGGGGACCAATTAAATCAAAATTTAGCGACCTGCCTACTAATACAAAAATAAAAGGGCCTTATGTATTTAGCAGTTTTCCGTGTGCATTAGGGCTTTGATAAACAGTCAATGGGAAGGTCAGTTGCCTTTTCTTGGGTCTCTGTGTTGGGGTTCTGGCATTGGGCCTGAACTGAATGGCTACAGTACAGTTGTCAGGGATCCAGGGAGGAGAGGGAGAGGAGGACACAGGCAGTGGAGAGTGCTCTGTCTCTCCTCCGGACACGTCTCAGACTCCTGTCCATTCCCCTCAGGTCAGCCAATGCTGACACTGCTCTGTCCTGGACACTCCAAAACAGTAAATCAGCATCTTTGCCTAGGCTCAAATCATTGTAGATTAGTGAACTGAGGGATGCATCTTGTCAAGGCATTGCATATGCTGTTTCTGTTATGACATTTTACATTTGAGTCATTTAGCAGACACTCTTATTCCAGAGCGACTTAGAGGAGCAATTAGGGTTACGTGCCTTGCTCAAGGGCACATTGACAGATGTTTCACCTAGTCCGCTTGGGATTTCAATCACCAACCTTTCGCTTAATGGTCCAACGCTCTTAACTGCTTGGCTACCTATGAGAAAAGCAGTCATAATCTTGGCCTGCTGAAAATAACTGATTAAATGTGTCTTCTGGATGGCACATTGGTAAAGATTGCTTGTGTGTACCTCTGGGTACAGTAGGTGTGTGAGCTACAATGGAATCTTTGTCATACAATAGACTAAAACCTTTTTTGTTTTGGAATTTCAAGAGATTTTGTGCTTAGCCTTGCTTATAAGGCACTCCATTTTCTTGGAAATTATATAAAGCCATATCAAAGCTAATTACATGGATAAGTGAATGCATTCCTTAAGCCGTTTCAGGTGGGCAGATAATTAACGAACATCAATCTCATTTAATATTCATTTAATGGTTCTGTTCTTTTATATGCCAATGGTAGTGAGAATGTGATGGATTCTCCCCTTTGTTCCATGAAGAAATCCTGCTAGTAGAAGGCTCTCACCATGCCTCCACTGAATTGTGCTTTGCAATTTTCCTGACATTTGGTGCACTTTCCATCATTGGACAGTCATCTGCAGACAATTACATTACAGGTTGCCACCTCGAAGATTGAATAGGAATGTTTATTTGACCACTCGTATGCTATAACATGTCTCTCCTATAGAGGGTTTCTTCCCAGGAAAAAGGCTCTGTGAAGAATGGGATTTTAGACAAAGGAACTTGTCCATTTAAGCAATTAAGGGTCATGGTTTCCTCTCTCTAGTGTCAAACTGCGTTGGCACAGAAATGTAATGAATAAAGTGGCTCTGAATGATTGAATACCCATACAATGCTGCAGTGATCCTAATAGCCTCGTTTTTGGCAAATATGTTTTACATGTTGTAGGAACATTTATCACTTGACAAATGTGGCCGTTATGTGCATTAGTGATCTGCAGGTTGACTCATAACCTGCAGTCCCCACAGTTATATCCGCGGTGTGGGCGGGTTAAGGGTCATAGAATATTGTGTGGATGAAGGGCGGGTAGGTGGCGGTCGGGTTGAAACAATACATTTTAAAAAATCTATAAATGTTTTTCTTTCATTATTTTTTGTCTAACTGGCATTAGTACGTAAGTCTAAGCTTCAGGGCCTAACTTTACACGCGCCAGATAGCATACACGCCAATTGGAGCAGCAAAATTTAAGGTTTATCCACTGAGGCAAAAAGGACCATGTCTGTGTTTTAATTCAAAAAGCAAAGCTGTGAAATGGAGAGTTGAAAATAAAGAGAAGAGAGGGCCAGAAAAGTAATGTTTGGGAAAGATTTGATGAAGTGGTAAAAGAGGATGATAGCAGTGCCTATGTTATGTGAATGATGATTGTGAGGCGCTATAGAAATTTGACCGTCACAAGATGGGGACTTCAAAAAAGCCTATGGCACGAGAAGGGAACTGTAGCCTACTGTTCAGATGGGTACAATGGAAACTGAAATATGGACACTGACTGTAGGTCTATAACTTCTCACATAGTCTTAATATGAACTCCTGTAGAATTAAGCATTTCTTGCAGTAAAATGGTACACTAAATGTACATTCTGACTCAGGAGTGGAGAAATATGATTTCTTCGTTTCAGCATCTTGAGAGGTGCTATCTTTATAAGCATCATAAAAGCTGATAGTATTTCAACCACATAAAACATGTGTCCAAGCCAAACTGAAATCTTATCAGAAACATGTTGGGTTGTTTTCACAGCTTTCTATTTTCTCACAACTGGTCAAACTGATGTTATTTAGACATTTTCCCCCCCAATCATTTTTTTTTCCCGAGGTCCCTAAACGTCTTTGCTCTGTGAAAGAAGCAGAGAAGGCAGGGGAACTTTACTGACGTCAACTAGATTGAAGCATTCTTTCTCTCATTTAGGACATATTCTAGTGAGCAAGGGTTTATTTAGTCTTCTAGGGAAACATACAAAGACAGGAGAGAAGGTGCAAGTATTTAATTATAGACTAACAAATAGCCTACCAAAATTCCATAATTATAAGCAGAAAAATATCTAAATTAGGCTAAATAAATCCTGCACCCCCTGTCAAATCGTTCCGTCCTCTCTGACTGTAGCCTACAGATCATTTTCTATATTTGCAGGTTAGGGTCGGGCATTTTCACTTTAGCACAGTAGGGCAGTTGTAGATGGATTATTAGCAATTGCGTGCGGGTGAACAAACAGCTGACCAGCGCACTGCTAATGTGCATTCCATTTATAAAGAACTACTTCATTGTAATCAGATGGCTAATATTAATACTATACATGCCGGCAGTGGCGGATTTAGGTATGGGCGACATGGGCATTTGCCCAAATGGTGACATTTGCGTAATTTGGTTTTCTATCACTCATTTGCACGTCACTTCAGTGATATCATGTCACCATGTGGGACTGTGGGTCAATTAACCTTGCCAGAGTGGGCACCCTGATTGTAGTTTGTGAGCTAGGCAGGCTACTGCCTGGGAAGGTCTCCCATTCAGAAGTACGAGCTGGGGAGGGGGTGGGGGTAGGTTGACCTCAGGTCTCCCCACTGGAAGCCCGAGGTTGTGGGAGTGGGGGAATCTATCAAATAGCTCACCTCTAACTTTGTACAGTACTAATGCAATTAGCAAAATCAGTCACACTATGAAATGGTTTGTGCGAAATCGTTAAGAATAATATAAAACCGGTCTGCACACCACCAAGGTGAATTGTTTTAGTCTTGATGCTTGGTTGACAGTGTTGGGGGATGGGTAATGTATTGATGCTCGAGTGCCAAATCAACACAAATGGATAAGAAAATGTCTAAGCCATCAGGTGCCCAGTTTAGGAAAAAGAGGAAAGAAGAAGAGGAGAAACGCGCAAAAGATAAAGGTATGCAGCTACGTCCTCTCTTTATGAGTATAATATTATGCATGTCATGAAATAGGCTAGTATAACACTATTTGTTAGCCTATGTTGCTTGCTATGCTATTACACATAGGGCGACAATATTCCGTTTTCTGTCCAACTAGCTTACATAGTATTGGATATAATTTCACACGGTTTCCTCATGATAATGTGTGTAGCCTGCAGCAAAATGATTACAACCTAAATAGCACATTATTGATTTGGTTAACTTTCATTGAGGTGACATCATAAATGTTTTCTGTGATTGTGTGACTATGTCCTGAGCTCAGTAAGCGGAATTTCCAATGCTGTAGGCTTACTTAGAAGACGTCTATATTATGCTGATATTTTGTATCTTTTGTGATATATTTAGTATTTTGGGGTATTAGCCAAGGAGGTTGTATGGTTCATGTGGTTCCTATTCTGAAAGTTTTATAAATTGTGCATAATGACATATATTTAAATGTGCAACAAATGTATTTAGGGTGTCAGACTCATATACTGTATTTCAATGTAAATTCAGGGGCACTTCTGAAATATTTTGGAGCGCCCTCTGGCACTGGCCAGGATGAGGAGCCATCTACCTCCTCAGCCACACAGGCCTCTTCAGAAATGATCTCGGAGCCTCAGAATGAGGAGCCATCCACCTCCTCAGCCACACAGGTGTTTTCACAAATGTTGCCTGAGGATGAAGACCCATTTGCTTCCACTTCTCCCCAGCAGGATTCTTCAGGTGTGTTTGTGCACGAGCACGTGTGTGTGTGTGTGTGTGAATACACACGCATGTGTTTGTGTACATCCCTGCATAACATAAACAAAATAAATACTTTCCCTTTTGCAAAGTTTTAAGTTTCCATATTGTAGGTAATGATGATTTTATTATTACTGGGTATGTATGTGGGATGTTCCACCACTATAAAACTATAAATGCTGTGAATAATGTGTGTAAACTAATGTCCATGTGCTCACCATTAGAAATGCATTCCCATCAAATCCTGCTGCTGAGGATGAACCACTGTCTACAGACCCTACAGACTGGCCTTCAGTTCTGATTGACAGAATTCGGACACGACTAGTTTGCGAGAACCAAGTGAGGTACCACCGAACTCTGTTTTCCCAAGGAATGAGAGTGATGGAATAAGTTGCCACCACCCGTATTTCAGGAAGACCTTGGTGAGTGGTGAAAAAATCCCTAGAAGTTGGTTGGTGTATTCCAAAAGAAACAACAGCCTCTTCTGCTGCAAACTCTTTTCTAAGAAGAAATTTAATTTAGCAAACTCAGGTCTGACAAACTGGAAACATGCAAGTTCATTGCGGACTTCACACAACAGCAGTTCAGAACACAAAAACTGCATGAAAACATGGAAAGAACTGGCAATGAGGATCAAAAAAGGGGAAACAATTGATAAACATGAGATGGCACTTATGGAGGATGAGAAGATAAGATGGAGAGAGGTGTTGACACGTCTGACTGCTATTGTGCAGTCTGACAATTAGAAATCTGGCACTAAGGGGACACACAAACACTACTCTCCATCAAATGGACATTTCCTCAAAGAGGTTGAACTGATGGAACAATTTGATCCAGTCATGAAAGAGCACTTTAGCCGTGTCCAAAAATGGACCTCGAGTTACACCACCAGCTAACTTGGCCACCAAATACAGAATGAACTCATTGATTTGTTGAGCAGCAAGGTGCGTGACATCATAATGGTGCATGACATCAAGCTGGCAAAATTATTCTCTATCGTTCTAGATTCCACCTCAGTTGTCATCCACACTGAACAGTTGTCAGGAGGAAGAGCCCCTCATAAAGGAACATTTTATGGGGGTTTTGGAGGCAGATGAGCCAACATTTGATCCCATGATTCTCAAAAGATTAGCGGAGCTAAAAATGACTTTTGAGGACTGCAGAGGACAGTCTTATGATAATGGGGCCAACATGAGAGGCAAAAACAAAGGTGTCCAATCCAGACTCCTGGAAATGAATCCAAGAGCTCTATTTATACCATGTGGGGCTCACACATTGAACCTGATTGTGGCTGATGCTGCTAGTCTCCCAGTATGCATGTGGATGTTTAAAAAAAATTGTTTTACCTTTATTTAACTAGGCAAGTCAGTTAAGAACAAATTCTTATTTTCAATGATGGCCTAGGAACAGTGGGTTAACTGCCTGTTCAAGGGCAGAACGACAGATTTTGTACTTTGTCAGCTCAGGGATTTGAACTTGCAACCTTTCAGTTACTAGTCCAATGCTCTAACCACTAGGCTACACTGCCGCCAATGTTGCAGTCAGTCTTCTCAGAAAGACAGAGAGAGGTCTCAGCAACTACAGGGCAACAGGCTTTATGACTACACAAATGTCAGCCAATGATATTTGCGAGGGAATGAATGTAGAGGCTGTTCTACAGCAAAAAAGGCTGAGGTCCACAAAGCAGAACTTTTCATACAAATCATTTGATGAGCTTTTGATTGATGCCTGATGAAGCTGGAGGTGACATTTTTCAGTGTCGTTGTTGATGTTGCAACCTCAGCCCTCCAGGAAAGATTTTCCACATTGGAAAATGTAGGAGAGTTTGAGTGCTATCAACCTTCCAAAGTCTCTCAAATAAGGAGCTGACAGAACAACGTGAGGCCCTTAGTATGACACTGCACTATATAAAGAACACTCAGACTTGGATGGCAGAGAGTTTGCACAGGAACTGAAGAACTTGCCTGACTTGCCATCAAAGACCAATGACCCTGCAGATAGCAATACTGGGTGATTTCAAAAAACATAGTTAATCAATCAATAATATAATAATTATTTTAGCAAAAATGTTTATTTTTAATTTACAATCTGTAGAAGCTATGAGAATAGGAAGGTTCAATTCTTTTGTGAAGCATCACAGCACAGTTGAAAAATATATGGCAAATAGAAATCCGAAATGGATGATGTTTAGAGATAGATGGGAAGGGTTGAATGGAGCTGAAGGGTTATCTAATAACAAGATAACCAATGTAAAGCATACAGGGTCTGTAGAATGTATATAGGTTCAGAGCTTTTGTGAAATATCACAGTTACAAATATAAATCAAACTTGATGGACATCAGAAACAGAGGAAGGACTAAAAACAAACAAAATATAACTATTGTAAAATAGATTGTGTCTGTAAAATGTGTATAAGATATATAAACTGAAGGTAGATGCCTAAGTGTTTATTGGTTTACTCCAATTTGGGGAAGGGTGGTAGTGTTTGCAGGGAATAATAAAGGCATATTCTAATAAAAAAAAATGTATGTCTATATAGCTATGTGTATGTATAAATGTGTTTATGTATGCATGCGTGTATGTATATGGATATATGTATTTACCCTAAAAATATATGGGGGATTGAAAATGATGCAGACAATTACATTGATGGAAGCAACATTCTTTCCGCAATATTAAGCTGATCCACCCCTTAAAGGGGGAAAAAAAATCCCTTCTTTTGGATAGGGGGCAGTATTTTCACGTCCGGATGAAAAGCGTGCCCAAAGTAAACTTCCTGTCCCTCAGGCCCAGAAGCTAGGATATGCATATAATTGGTAGATCTAGATAGAAAACACTCTAAAGTTTCTAAAACTGTTAAAATAATGTCTGTGAGTATAACAGAACTGATATGGCAGGCTAAACCCCGAGGACAAACCATCCCAAAAAAATAATAATTTCACCTTACCACTGTTTTTAATGGCTAGTACTATAATTATATGCCCAAGTCCTCCCAAATTGCAGTTCCAAGGGCTTCCACTAGATGTCAACAGTCTTTAGAAAGGGTTTTTGGAAAAATGACCCAGAAATTGTAGTTTTTCTGGGTGGCTCCCATTTTGGCTGTAGTGTTTCCAAGCGTGTGGAGGAAAGCGCGTTCTTTCTTATTTATCTCCGGTAATGAACATACTATTCTCCATCTTAAATTGTATAATTTATTTGCTTATTAGGATACCTAAGGTTTGATTATAAATGTTGTTTGACTTGTTTGGAAAAGTTTATTAGTAACGTTTGGGATTCATTTTGTATGTATTTTGATGGAGGGAAACTGAGTGGATTATTGACTGAAGCGTGCCAGCTAAACTGAGTTTTTATGGATATAAAGAAGGACATTATCGAAAAAAAGGACCATTTGTAATGTAAAACTGGGACCTTTTGGAGTGCCAAAAGAAGAAGATCTTCGAAGGTAAGGCATTTATTATATCGCTATTTCTGACTTTCGTGTCGCAAGTCCCTGGTTAAATGATTTGTTATGCATTCGTGTGCTGGGCGCTGTCCTCAGATAATCGCATGGTTTGCTTTTGCTGTAAAGGATTTTTGAAATCGGATTAACAACAAGTTAAGCTTTATTTTGATGTATTGCACTTGTGATTTCATGAAAGTTTAATATTTATAGTCATTTAATTTGAATTTGGCGCTCTGCCATTCCACCGGATGTTGTCGAGGTGTCCCGCTAGCGGCACGCCTTTCCTAAACATTAAAGGGGGAAAAAAAATAAAGACCATGACCCTGCTCGAGCTGCTGATATTTATACACAAAAGGGAGCTCTCAGAAATGTATCCACATTTATGAACTGCTCTCAGAATTTGTCTTACTCTTCCAGTGACCGTAGCTGAAGCAGAGAGGAGCTTTTCAAAGCTGAAACTCATAAAATCCTACCTGAGGTCCACCATGCCACAGGAACGCCTTAGTGGACTTGCTGTCATCAGTATTAACCATGCAATTGCTGGGCAGATTTCAAATGATGATGTAATTGATGACTTTGAATCAAGGAAGGCAAGAAAGGTCAGGGTTTAGATGGCAGTTGTGCAATTTAGTTTGTGTGTTTCTTGTTTGAAGTGCAATAGTGTAATAATCAGGTTCTCTTCTTTATAAGTGTTTTATTCTATTTGTGTATTTGTGTGATATAGGATTTATGCTATTTAGTTTTTGTGTTTTTTGTTAGCAATAGGGTAATCGTGTAATAATTAGATTTTCTGTATTTGTATTTATATACTACAATTTGTTTCTATTTGTCTTTGTTACTTTTTGATATTCATGTGTCTTATTTTATATATATTTTTTATAGTTTTAAATGTTGTCTGAATAAAAATGACAGTTAGTGCAGAATGGTGCTTGTTGTTGGCTGTGGGGTAGCTGAAGGTGGGGTTCTCCCAGGGAGCCATACAAGCTAGAACCGCCACTGCATGCCAGTCTCTCTTGGCTTAGAGTTGAGGAAAGACTGACTGCTTCACTTCTTTTTTTATATATAAGAAACATGTTGGAAATTGCAAGTTGTTTGCACTTACACAAAGCACTGACCCCACGAGACACCAGTTGTTTTTTTTGTACAAATTCAAGGAAACGTACAGTATTAAACAGAGCCATGAGTGAATGGAACTCCCTTCCATCTCATATAGTGCAAGTAAACAGCAAACCTGTTTTTTTTTAACATATAAAGCATCACCTCACGGCACCACACCTCTGCCCCGTGGGAGCTACTTGTTGTATGTACTGACATGTATGTGTAACTGAAAGATGCTCACAGACTACATTTTAATATTTGTAAATGTATGTAAAGTCTTTTGTCTGTAATGTATTTTTTGTTATCTGTCAGAGCCCAGTAAGAGTAGCTGTCTCCATTGGCGTTGGCTAATGGGGATCCCAATGAATCAAATCAAATGTATATCAATAGACATATGTATGCCATGATTATGGGAACTAGAGGAGGTAGGCTACTGAGTGCCTGGTGAATGGAGAGAAAAATATCCTGTACACACCACTAACTCATTTTCTTATACAATTCACTTTTGTCTTCCATTATGCATACATCTGATTAGCCAAGCCCAGACCTCGGATTTGTGTGAGAAAAGAGGTGTTGAATGCCAAACCTTTTGCACTCGGGAGCCAAGAGTATGTAGAATGCTGACACCAGTAGAAAACAACGCCATTCTCTACAGCTGCATGTGCTGCTAATGGAGCAGCTGTGGCGTGTTTGGTTGGGCTGTTATTTTCGGCAGCTTTGAAAGACCATTCTTACAATGGTGTGTCACCTGAGTATCAGAACATATCTATGTTGTGGTACAGTACAGCTACCTGGGCTGAGCTGCTGTGTGAAGGGAGTTGGTGGTGATGATGAATTGACCATCCCCTAGTAGTCCACTGTGCTGTGGGGCTGCTGTGGCCTTCCTCTTACCTTCCCCATCACTTCGGTTTGTTTTTTTCTTCCTTAGCCTTTAATGGTGTCACATTGTCAAGTCTCTACACAAGCTGCCTCTATTGGCCATTTTTTCAGGCCAGCCGTCACAAACGGCCCCATGCTGTCAAACTGGTCATTATCTTGATATGAGGGGTCAGGCCGGTCCCAAATGTTTTTTTTCTGTTTTGAGATTGTTGTTTTTAGGTTGTCATGCTGTCCTTTGACAAATCTCTTATTGTTCGTCCATACCCCCCGATGTGGCCAGAGTGAGAGCACTAACAGGAACTTTTCAAATTAACCCAAATCCCAGTCTGCCTGTTGAATTTAACTCTGTCAAATTGACTGCCAGCATCGACATAAAGGAGATATCAAGAGGACGAGGGGCTGTAGGCAGCAGGCTAGTCTCATAAGGCGGTCACAATGCAACCAGAAAGGTTTCCAATTCCAAGTGTTTTGAAGATGTTTTTAAAAGGCTTGTGATAGCCACATCTACTTTCCGTGACATCACTCAATAGACAGGGCCTCTCATGTAAGGGAGCTATTGATCTAATCATCCCTGTTACCTTGGACCCTCAGAAAAGGGGATTAAGGGGTCAATTGACATTATTGGCAAACCTGTTTTTATAGCTCTCTCTGTTACAAGAGTGGCATGACGGGATTTTAAATGGGTGTTTGCTCTCACTCTGTAACAAAGAGAATATATTTTAAACTGAGATGACTGAGAACTATGGCACTCTGCTTCCAAACAATAGCTGTTTCTATATGCAGCTTCATGCTATATGCAAACTGTATGCCAGCAATTAGCATTCCATTGAAGTCTTAATGAGGGGGGAAATCCAAGATGCAGGCTTCTCGCAATCTTGGCTTTATTGTAGAGATCGCATAGAGGTAGCACTCTGATGTACATTGAAAACTACCAATGCATTTGACCATTTAATTGTTGTGGGAATGCTAAGACTCTAGGGCTTACTAGATGGACTTCACGCCCATTAACCAGGCATGAGTCCTAACCTCCGCTGTAGTCAATAGAGGCTGGTCCAACAATGGAAAATCAGTTGCTTCACTCTTTGGGGAGTGCAATTGGGTTTTCCTTTCTCAAACACACACCAGTGCTCTCATGAGGTTCATTGATTGTGGCTGTGATGATGACTTCAACCATGCCTGGCCTCTTTCTCTCTCTGGCAATCCAGGCCCACTGGCCCATCCATCCATCCCTTAGAGCTGAGCCATCATCATCACTGTCAGATGAACCAATCATGACCAATTACTGGGATTATCTTTCAGTGATCACAGCACATCTGGCAGCCATCAGCCACTGTATAGATTGTTGGAAGCAGGGGAGACAGCAACCTGGCAGGCCAAGGCATGATCCTAGCTGCTAGAGACCTGGCCAGTACCAACAGGGTTGAACTGCAACTAGGGGAAAGGGGCATACCTAGTCAAAAACTGAATGCAATCAACCGAAATGTGTCTTCCGCATTTAACCCAAACCCTCTGAATTAGAGAGGTGCGGGGGGGCTGCCTTAATCGGCGCCCAGGGAGCAATTGTTGTCGGAGGTGGACTGGACTGCCTTGTTCAAGGGCAGAACGGTAGATTTTTCCACCTTGCCGGTTCAGGGATTTGAATCAGCAACCTTTCGGTTACCGCCCCTAGAATATTATTATTATCATCATCACCACTCAGCCTCTTTCTTCCAGCCCTTGTCCCAACAAGTACCAACGCTTAAGATAATTTATTGGTAGCTTCTTCTCTGGTGGGGAGCCAAACATCAGCCAAAAAGAGAATAAATCTTTGATGTAAAATCAGAGAGTTGCTTCATCAATTTGACAAATGTGATGTGTTCTTCTGGCGGCTTGTGTCACTTTCTACCAAAGCACTGAAAATTATTTTACAGTTATGCTACCACAGTGTCTTAAGAATAAAAACTCAAATCCAATGTGCCTCCACGAGTATAGAGGTAGTGTAGTAGAGACAGACAGGAGTGTGACTGCATGGTGGGATGATTTTAAGGGTCTTTCACAGATGATTGGTGAACATGTTTGCGGAGGATTTATGCATTATCAGATGTGACATCTGTAGTGTGTGCCATATACAGAGCCCCCAGCCATGGACGGGCATTGGCTATAAATGGGGCATGCTAAAGTAACCCAAAGGTACTCTTTGCAAAACAAACAATACCTGACCTTGTGATTGTTTACGCTAAGCAGTTACTCATATGTGCAAGATCCACTTACAGGCATAGTGCTCCCAAGACTAAACGTGGTAGAATGCTTTTTAAGTCCCTTATGGTTTTTTGTATCATGTCATGTGCAATTCATTCCTCTTTGTTTTTGTTGGCAACCTGGTTATTCTGAGAACATGGGACAAATACACAATAACGACATAAAGGTTTTTGAATGGCAGGATGCCAGGCAATACTTTTCCCTTGACATATATTTATCCTTACATCGCAGGGACACCAGAAACACTGAAACTGGGTCTTATGTCTGCTATTTTGGTTGACTTTTTGATATTGCTGCAGATGGTTCTTTTGATAATGTTATCAGTGCTATGCTGTTCCATTTTAGAAGAATGAAAACCTCTCTGTTTTGTATGTGCTCTGCTTGACTCTGCTGTGCTTTGCTCTCCTGTGTCATGCTGTGCTATGCTAGACTATTGTGTATGCAGTTTTCACCTAGCTATTGAATGTGTGTGCTGTCTCTCTTGTGCCTCTCTCCCCACAGAGTGTTACATCTTGATTGAAATTTGTCTGATAGTTTCTGTGTGTCTCTGTCCTTGTCATTAGGAGTGCCATGATTGCTGACTGGGTGTACTGGCTGTCCGGGGGCTCAGATGAACACATAAGCAAGCTCATCAAACTGTATTGGCAGGTGAGAACAGATGGCCCCAGAGCAGAGACGAGGGGCCCACCGCCCAATCAAAAGCTCAATGAATGATTATTACTTAAAAGACTGCCGACTGAGGTAGCTCTTTGCATATCAATCAGGCAGAACGCTGCATAGCAGTAAACGGTTTATAATGAACCAGAGCACAGCGGGGTGGCACCGAGTGAACCTAACCTCAACACTGGCAAGCAAAGGTCATCCAATGAATCAGCCTCTAGACTACTGTATGGTTTCACAAACATTGTCCTCTCTCTAATCTAACCTTAATGACCTCAACCACTACTATCACACAATTTACAGAATTGACAGAATACATGTAATGTGTTTGCTATGTTTTCCCATCTTTACTTGTCTTGAATATATCTAGCATCGTAACCATGTAGTACTGAATATAAACCCCAAGCTTTGTACATGAGTTTCCATAAGATGTTGGAGGTTGGTGAAGGAACACATGCAAACATAGAGGGAATTACACTCGCTGAAGTTGCTTTTCTGCACTTCAAGTTTAGCAGAGGAAAGGTGAAGAGTTTTTTTTAATTCGGAGGGCAAAATGAATGCTTTTGACCTTGAAAGTGGGTTTGTACGGATCTGCATTCGCTTGAAATCGAGCCTTGATTTGCATTTGCTTGAAGTGAGATGAGTGCGGGATAGATTTTAGTATTCAGTACATCAAGCACCTTCCGTTTTATTCATGTCCGTCCCATGTGAATTTCAATACGTCTGTGTGTGTTTATCCTGACGGCCCTTAAACTAGCTCCCAACATCACACACAGCCTTCTACCCACAGTGGGTTTCAAGTCCCTCAGTGAGGGCCACAGATTTAGAACCACACTACTTCTACTTTGAATGTTTCCTTTGTCAAATAAGCAGGGGAGAAACTTCGGACTGGTATTGACGTCAAGGAGGCATTTTGTTTTTCTATCGCATGGCCTTTTTATGGATCATCTTTACAGCTAACTCATTCCATATTTTATTGCAATACTTTCTCACTAAACATGCACATGGAAATGAATGTTAATAGAAAATATATTAGAGCCCATTTGTTTCATTGTGATACATTTTCTTGCCTGCTGACAAATGGCTCAGAAATTCTCCATCGAAACAGAACACCCCCAAATAATTGAATCAATGGGCGAAAACACAACATTATCTCCCTAAGTACTGTAGGGAGATAATGTTGTGTTTCTCTGGGTGGTCAGACTAATGAAGCCTCAGCTCTTTCTCCTTAACTTATCAATAGAGGTGATTTAACAACTAATGAAGCCTCAGCTCTTTCTCCTTAACTTAACAATAGAGGTGATTTAATAAGGTAGCTAGCTAGCGATCTGAAGCTCAAAACGAACTCATTGACATAGTACTGTAATCTGTTTATTCTAATGTCATCTGAAATAATAAGTAGATGGAAAGCTGAATTGTCTGGTCGGGTAATATTTCCCTTTAGCTTCAGACAAATGTAAAAGGTTATGGTAAAACCAAAGCCATGTTAATCCCCAATCCATAATCTGTTCCCTCTCATTCAGAGTGGATTTAAACGGAGAATAGATTAGTCCAGGAAAACCGTTAGTTTCCCAGTTGCAATGTTTTATTCATCCCAACAACCCAACGGAAAGCATAGCAATGTTTAAAATTCTTAGACATTTTCTTGCTTACAATACATTTTTTTCCCAGTCCATCAAAGCACAGAAAACAGTAAGAACAAATGTAACCTTGAATGGCCAAATCAGCAGATCTACTGTTGCAGCTCTTGTAGCAGCCTGAACAATTCAATCAGCTCTGCATTTAGTAACTTTCATCATTTTAGGAGTGTCTACCTCTGAGTAAGACCAGTAGCGTACCATCCTGTATCCCACTGCTGGCTTGCTTCTTAAGTTAATCAGGGTTGGTCCTGGATGGGAGACCAGATGCTGCTGGAAGTGGTGTTGGAGGGCCAGTAGGAGGTACTCTTTCCTCTGGTCTAAAAAAATACCCCAATGTGATTGGGGACATTGCCCTGTGTAGGGTGCCGTCTTTTGGATGGGACGTTAAAGATCCCATGGCACTTATCGTAAGAGTAGGGGTGTTAACCCTGGTGTCCTGGCTAAATTCCCAATCTAGTCCTCATACCATCACGGTCACCTAATCATCCCCAGCTTACAATTGGCTCATTCATCTCCTCTCCCCTGTAACTATTCCTCAGGTTGTTGCTATAAATGAGAATGTGTTGTCAGTCAATTTACCTGGTAAAATAAGGGTAAAAAAGGAAATTAGATAATGGTCCTCTCTTCTCACGACTCCACAATCCCAGGCTCTGTTGGACGAGGCGATCATCATGGAGGATGGTTTCTCTGTCATGTACACCCCGTGCTCTGCTGGGGACTCCGTGGGGGATTGCATCGCCAAGGCCGAGGAGACCTTCAGGAAACAGAACCCTGCCTTCACAGACTACCTGTTCACAGGTATGGAATATAGACTAGGGGGAATGGGAGCGAGGAATAGACTCATCTCTATGAGATTCATCCTTTAGAAATGATAGAGCTCCCTCCAGTAGAAGGAGTGAGTGAGATGAACATGGTTCTCCCCCACATCTTCCTCTCAGCAGGAGGCTGTACTGTAGCCTGTTCTCCTCACTGTCAGCCTGCAGCTCAGACTAGCAGGGGTCAAACACACACACTGCCAGTGCCTCAATTAGCCTGCCCTGCCTCATCTTTCCACCATGCCCTCCTATCGAAAAACAAATGCATATCTACAGATCCCTGTCTAGATCAAATAAGCTGCCCTCTACCGTGGTGTAGCCACATTAGCTGGTTACCCCCCCCATGTAAGTGTGTTCCAATTTGAGAAGTGCTGTTCCATTAAGTCTTAAAGATGAGGTACGTGATCTTAAGCACTTACAAATTCGTAACATATTGTACGAATTGGAATTTGTTAACGTATTATACGTATTGCAAAAAAACATTTATATATATTTTTTCAAATGCAGGACTTAATACAAAACCTCTGGAGACTCACTTTAATTACCCTCTACACTGAGACATGGGCTCTGAATGGTGCATGTGTCCGCAGACAGGTTCGATTTCTCAAACTGCCATGGGGTGAGGCATGAGCTGTAGTGTCCAGGAAGGTCATCAGCAGGAATGGTCAGAAGAGGGGAAGGAGGAGGAGGGAAGGGAAGGGAAGGGTAGTACCCCGAGACAGTGGACGAAAAGGGCTGAGGATCTCTGAAGGCCTTGACTAAAGTTGTGCTCAGTTCTTTGCTTCCACCCAGCCAGGATAACAAGCCAGACCAGTAACCCCCGGTGACACAGGTTAGTGGTCAGAGAGGAGAGGGGAGTGCTCTCTGGACCAGCCTCATCAATAACACCACCACACAGGGGAGGGAGAGATATATACACATACACACACACACACCGAGAGAGGAAAGAGGAACATTCACTTGAGTTGCTCCAAAAGTCTAGGCTACAATATTACTATTATAAGACTCAGTGAGTCTTGCTGAAGGGTATTGCAATTTTTGTATTGTACATTCACCATGGAAACTCTATATTCATAGACACAGCAGGGAACTCATCATCCATCCATCACCACTCTGAGGGTGAGTGTCTGTCTGGGGTGAATCCTTTTAAGGCTAATAGCATTAATGTAACTTTGACCCAAGGGTCAGCAATGCCTTGAAAACAACCCAAATGATTGACCTGGTTTGGGAGCAAAGCAGCCATTGTGGGGGACACTGGTAATACAGTAGGCTATCCAATTCCAATGGCACCCAACTCCCTATGTAGGGTCCCTATTTCCTATGAACTGTCATCAAACGTATTACACTAAATAGGGAATAGATTGCCATTTGGGATGCAGCCTAGTTGTAATCCAATCATTGGAATTCCATGGAGAACACATCATCCCCTGCTGTGGCTTCTGTCAACTTTGCCTCGGGGGATGACAAAGGCAATTTCCCCATTTTTACGTATTTATGGTACACTATGCATACAGGCAGTAACATATGAAAGGGCTGGCATTTGTGTGTGGTTTTGAATTTAATATTTACAGGTGAATTGGCCTGTAGAACATTACAAGACATAAAGACACTACTTGTATGTCAGAGCATTGTGAGAATAGCAATCAACAGACTCAAGAAGAATCAGCATACCCAAGTCAGTCTCTCACACATACTGTGCATTATATTGGTCATATACTAAAAAGACTGATTGGATTCTATTGATTTGAGAGGAATGAGCTGTTCTCTAAATGTGGTGCAACATACCACTTCTCACTTCTGAGATGTACTGTATGTCTTTGATGTACACTGTCATTGATGAAATTAACCTAATAAATAAATAGATTAAGATTTACCTTGAATGTGTTCATGTTAATTACCCAGCCCTCCTGTTCCTCTCTGCCTGTCCCCCAGACCCCAGTGGAGGTCATCTGCTGCCCCAGACCACAGACTGGAGCAATCCCCCGTCCACCCAGCAGAAATACATCCTCACCCTGGGCTTCAGGAGGGGACAGGACGGCAGTTTCCTCAGCAAACTCACCAGCAGGACCTGCCCCTCTTTTACAGGTACAGATACTGTACATCTCACTGATGCTTAACACTGCTTGCACACACATTACACAGAAGTCTGTTGCTAGCAGCTGTAGTCACTGATTTTATTGTCCTGGTTTTAAAATGGAGTTTGTACATCTGTTGAAGCATGCTTGTTTTATTATGGACGTGTAACTCTGAGAACTGAGAGAGTCGATAGAGTTGTTTTCTGAAGTGGTTGCAGATGTAGAATATTGAAGTATGCATACAGACAGTTCCAAGTCACTGAACCCCCTTGACATCACACAGAGTGGTATGACTGTCACCTAACCCTTGACCTGGTGATCACGTCACACTGTCAGCTCTGTGTTCTCACATCACCTTCATACTCACGACACCAAAGAGATCCCACACACTTTCTCTAAAACAGACACACAATTCTCAAAATGAACAAACAGCAATGCTGCCGAGAGACATTTAATATTTATTAGCGACTATTCAGGCAGGGTTGTTGCATACCACAGTACTGCAGGCTTAGAACACTAGGTTGGATGATGGTATGAAAATTGACCACAGGCTTTCAGTTCATTACATTAGTCAGCTGGTCAATTTTGGAATTAGTGGATTTGTCATTTGACCCCAGTCATCTTGCAATCGTTACGTCAAGGGGGGCAGGGGAGGTGAAATATTGACACTGTTGGAATGGAACAGAAATCTAGCTTCTGTATTATGCATTTACAGTGGGGCAAAAAAGTATTTAGTCAGCCACCAATTGTGCAAGTTCTCCCACTTAAAAAGATGAGAGAGGCCTGTAATTTTCATCATAGCAAATAAATTCATTAAAAATCCTACAATGTGATTTTCTGGATTTTTTTTCCCTCATTTTGTCTGTCATAGTTGAAGTGTACCTATGATGAAAATTGCAGGCCTCTCTCATATTTTTAAGTGGGAGAACTTGCACAATTGGTGGCTGACTAAATATTTTTTTGCCCC
This sequence comes from Oncorhynchus tshawytscha, assembly GCF_018296145.1. Taxonomy (NCBI): domain Eukaryota; kingdom Metazoa; phylum Chordata; class Actinopteri; order Salmoniformes; family Salmonidae; genus Oncorhynchus; species Oncorhynchus tshawytscha. The sequence goes on along the minus strand of NC_056433.1, from coordinate 60,743,297 downwards.
ACTGTACATGACACTTCATATGGTCTACAGCAGTGGTTCCCAACTTGTTTTGGTTACTGTACCACCAACAGAATTTTGCCCTTGCCGGAGTGCCCCTGAGGTACCCCCCCATGTACATTTTACCAGTAGGCCTATGGTCTCATGAGGCTTCTTAGGTACCCCTTGTGGATTGGGAACCACTGGTCTAGAAAGAGCATAGAGGAGAAATGTTGTAGAATTGACTGTTCTGCACTAACAAAGATTATATTGTGTGTCTGTGTGTCTGTCTGTCTGGTCTTGTCTTGGTCAGTTCCTCGGTAGAGGAGCGGACAGACAGAGCTGAGGAGGTCAGCTGTGCTCTGTTAAAAGGGTTGGGGGTAGGCAGGGGGGAAATCGATGCCTTTGTGTAATGTATCAAAGACATGGGCACTGCATGGGTCTGTTAAGCCATCAGTCATTTGCCGCTTGCGCAGGGGGGGTGGCTGCTGAGCTCACCATAAGGGGATGTCACCACTGCAGTGTGTGTGTGTGCTGCTGCTGCTCTGTGTGAGTCACAAACACAGAACCAGACACACCATCAATCCTGCATTGATTAGCAAACCGTAGTGTTGATTAGCTGTAATTTATTTGTGCTAAAGTAAGTTTGAGTTTAAAGCTGAGTCTGTGGATGTTGATTGTATGTTTATTTCTTTGTTTGTTCAGGACCCAGAGCCTCATTCAGCTCCAGTAGCCCAGAGGACATGGAGCGGGTGTGTGACACGTTCAGCAGGAGGATCCTACCAGCCTTAGATTTTATTAAGTGCACCAAACTAGCTGTGGGTATACGTTTACATGCTTTGAGTGGAGGAAAACAAAGCAACCATAATTGAAAGAAATCAAGGTCATATTTAGTCCTTAAGCGCTACTAAAAAGAGTGGTGATGTACTGGTAAACACTCCTGATAGCAACAAAAGGTGCTGAGCGTCACTGTTTATTTAACTATACAAGTCAGTTAAGAACAAATTCTTATTTTCAAAGAACAGTGGTGGGTTAACTGCCTTGTTCAGGGGAAGAACAACAGATTTTTACCTTGTCAGCTCGGGGATTCGATTTTGCAACCTATCGGTTACTAGTCCAAATCAAATTAAATCAAATTTATTTGTCACATACACATGGTTAGCAGATGTTAATGCGAGTGTAGCGAAATGCTTGTGCTTCTAGTTCCGACAATGCAGTAATAACCAACGAGTAATCTAACTAACAATTCCAAAACTACTTCCTTATACACACACAAGTGTAAAGGGATAAAGAATATGTATATAAAGATATATGAATGAGTGATGGTACAGAGCGGCATAGGCAAGATGCAGTCGATGGTATCGAGTACAGTATATACATATGAGATGAGTATGTAAACAAAGTGGCATAGTTTAAAGTGGCTAGTGATACATGTATTACATAAAGATGAGTACAGTATATACGTATGAGATTAATAATGTAGGGTATGTAAACATTATATTAAGTAGCATTGTTTAAAGTGGCTAGTGATATATTTTACATCAATTCCCATTATTAAAGTGGCTGGAGTTGAGTCAGTGTGTTGGCAGCAGCCACTCAATGTTAGTGGTGGCTGTTTAACAGTATGATGGCCTTGAGATGCGGAGCAGTTGCCGTACCAGGCGGTGATACAGCCCGACAGGATGCTCTCGATTGTGCATCTGTAGAAGTTTGTGAGTGCTTTTGGTGACAAGCCGAATTTCTTCAGCCTCCTGAGGTTGAAGAGGCGCTGCTGCGCCTTCTTCACGATGCTGTCTGTGTGGGTGGACCAATTCGGTTTGTCTGTGATGTGTACGCCGAGGAACTTAAAACTTACTACCCTCTCCACTACTGTCCCATCGATGTGGATAGGGGGTGTTCCCTCTGCTGTTTCCTGAAGTCCACAATCATCTCCTTAGTTTTGTTGACGTTGAGTGTGAGGTTATTTTCCTGACACCACACTCCGAGGGCCCTCACCTCCTCCCTGTAGGCCGTCTCGTCGTTGTTGGTAATCAAGCCTACCACTGTTGTGTCATCCGCAAACTAATCCAATGCTCTAACCACTAGGCTAGCTGACTGTGCTGGAACACTGTGCACCACGTGTGTTATCTGTCAATTACCCTCTCCTCTTGTTAAGAACAGGCAGGATGGTGTGAAGGTCATCACGCCTTGGTCGTGGGTCGGTTGATATGGACTCATTTCCCTGTGACTTAGTAAGAGACGGCAGCAGCATTAACAGACGGCTAGGCAGCAGCGCTAACAGACGGCTAGGCAGCAGCATTAAGAGACGGCTAGGCAGCAGCGTTAAGAGACGGCTAGGCAGCAGCGTTACCAGACGGCTAGGCAGCAGCGTTAAGAGACGGCTAGGCAGCAGCGTTAAGAGACGGCTAGGCAGCATCGCTAAGAGACGGCTAGGCAGCAGCGTTAAGAGACGGCTAGGCAGCAGCGTTAAGAGATGGCTAGGCAGCAGCGCTAAGAGACGGCTAGGCAGCAGCGTTAAGAGACGGCTAGGCAGCAGCGTTAAGAGACGGCTAGGCAGCAGCGTTAAGAGACGGCTAGGCAGCAGCGTTACCAGACGGCTAGGCAGCAGCGTTACCAGACGGCTAGGCAGCAGCGTTAAGAGACGGCTAGGCAGCAGCGTTACCAGACGGCTAGGCAGCAGCGTTAAGAGACGGCTAGGCAGCAGCGTTAAGAGACGGCTAGGCAGCAGCGTTACCAGACGGCTAGGCAGCAGCGCTAAGAGACGGCTAGGCAGCAGCGCTACCAGACGGCTAGGCAGCAGCGTTAAGAGACGGCTAGGCAGCAGCGTTACCAGACGGCTAGGCAGCAGCGTTAAGAGACGGCTAGGCAGCAGCGCTTAGAGACGGCTAGGCAGCAGCGTTAAGAGACGGCTAGGCAGCAGCGCTTACCAGACAGCTAGGCAGCAGCGCTAAGAGACGGCTAGGCAGCAGCGCTAAGAGACGGCTAGGCAGCAGCGCTAAGAGACGGCTAGGCAGCAGCGCTAAGAGACAGCTAGGCAGCAGCGCTAAGAGACGGCTAGGCAGCAGCGCTAAGAGACGGCTAGGCAGCAGCATTACCAGACGGCTAGGCAGCAGCGCTAAGAGACGGCTAGGCAGCAGCGTTAAGAGACGGCTAGGCAGCAGCGTTAAGAGACGGCTAGGCAGCAGCGCTAAGAGACGGCTAGGCAGCAGCATTAAGAGACGGCTAGGCAGCAGCGTTAAGAGACGGCTAGGCAGCAGCGTTAAGAGACGGCTAGGCAGCAGCGTTACCAGACGGCTAGGCAGCAGCGTTAAGAGACGGCTAGGCAGCAGCGTTACCAGACGGCTAGGCAGCAGCGCTAAGAGACGGCTAGGCAGCAGCGTTAAGAGACGGCTAGGCAGCAGCGTTAAGAGACGGCTAGGCAGCAGCGTTAAGAGACGGCTAGGCAGCAGCGTTAAGAGACGGCTAGGCAGCAGCGTTAAGAGACGGCTAGGCAGCAGCGTTACCAGACGGCTAGGCAGCAGCGTTAAGAGACGGCTAGGCAGCAGCGTTAAGAGACGGCTAGGCAGCAGCGTTAAGAGACGGCTAGGCAGCAGCGTTAAGAGACGGCTAGGCAGCAGCGTTAAGAGACGGCTAGGCAGCAGCGTTACCAGACGGCTAGGCAGCAGCGTTAAGAGACGGCTAGGCAGCAGCATTACCAGACGGCTAGGCAGCAGCGTTAAGAGACGGCTAGGCAGCAGCGTTAAGAGACGGCTAGGCAGCAGCGTTAAGAGACGGCTAGGCAGCAGCGTTACCAGATGGCTAGGCAGCAGCGTTAAGAGACGGCTAGGCAGCAGCGTTACCAGACGGCTAGGCAGCAGCGTTAAGAGACGGCTAGGCAGCAGCGTTACCAGAAAAGGGCTAGGCAGCAGCGTTAAAGATGAGTACAGTATATACAGCAGAGATTAATAATGTAGGGTATGTAAACATTATATTAAGTAGCATTGTTTAAAGTGGCTAGTGATATATTTTACAGCAGCGCTTAGAGACGGCTGGAGTTGAGCAGCGCTTGGAGACGGCTCAGTTAGCAGCGGCTGTTTAACAGTATGATGGCCTTGAGATGCGGAGCAGCGCTACCAGGCGGTGATACAGCCCGCAGGATGCTCGGCGAGGCAGCAGCGTTTGAGAGTGCTTTTGGCAGCAGCGTTACCAGAGGGCTAGGCAGCAGCAGCGCCTTACCAGACGGCTGGCAGCAGCGTTACCAGACGGCTGTGAGGCAGCAGCGTTACCAGACGGCTAGGCAGCAGCGTTAAGAGACGGCTCTGGCAGCAGCGTTAAGAGACGGCTGAGTGTGAGGTTATTTTCCTGACACCACACTCCGAGGGCCCTCACCTCCTCCCTGTAGGCAGCAGCGTTGTTGGTAATCAAGCCTAGGCAGCACTTAAGAGACGGCTAATCAGCAGCTCTAAGACTAGGCTAGCTGACTGTGCTGGAACACTGCAGCAGCGTTACCAGACGGCTCCTCTTGGCAGCAGCGGTTAAGAGACGCCTTGGCACCAGCGTTAAGGAGATTTCGGCTTAGGCAGCAGCGTTACCAGACGGCTAGGCAGCAGCGCTAAGAGACGGCTAGGCAGCAGCGTTACCAGACGGCTAGGCAGCAGCGTTAAGAGACGGCTAGGCAGCAGCGCTTAGAGACGGCTAGGCAGCAGCGCTAAGAGACGGCTAGGCAGCAGCGCTTAGAGACGGCTAGGCAGCAGCGCTAAGAGACGGCTAGGCAGCAGCGTTACCAGACGGCTAGGCAGCAGCGCTAAGAGACGGCTAGACAGCAGCGCTAAGAGACGGCTAGGCAGCAGCGTTAAGAGACGGCTAGGCAGCAGCGCTAAGAGACGGCTAGGCAGCAGCGTTAAGAGACGGCTAGGCAGCAGCGTTAAGAGACGGCTAGGCAGCAGCGCTAAGAGACGGCTAGGCAGCAGCGCTAAGAGACGGCTAGGCAGCAGCGTTAAGAGACGGCTAGGCAGCAGCGTTAAGAGACGGCTAGGCAGCAGCGCTAAGAGACGGCTAGGCAGCAGCGTTACCAGACGGCTAGGCAGCAGCGTTAAGAGACGGCTAGGCAGCAGCGTTAAGAGACGGCTAGGCAGCAGCGTTAAGAGACGGCTAGGCAGCAGCGTTAAGAGACGGCTAGGCAGCAGCGTTACCAGACGGCTAGGCAGCAGCGTTAAGAGACGGCTAGGCAGCAGCGTTACCAGACGGCTAGGCAGCAGCGTACCAGACGGCTAGGCAGCAGCGTTAAGAGACGGCTAGGCAGCAGCGCTAAGAGACGGCTAGGCAGCAGCGTTATGAGACGGCTAGGCAGCAGCGTTAAGAGACGGCTAGGCAGCAGCGCTAAGAGGCGGCTAGGCAGCAGCGCTAAGAGACGGCTAGGCAGCAGCGCTAAGAGACGGCTAGGCAGCAGCGCTAAGAGACGGCTAGGCAGCAGTGTTATGAGATGGCTAGGCAGCACTGGTAAGAGCCTATTAAGTCAGAACTGTCTGTCATATTTAAGCAACGTTTGTTCAGATGCATCACAGTAGCTGTATCTTAATTTCAAAGGCTTTCTCTCGTATTTTGTACCATGATAACAGTTCACACATAGTTTGTCATTTTAATGTGGCAGTACCCACTTATTTCCTTAAATCCCTGGAATTGGTGGAGTAAGAAAATGTTCTGTAATCAAGCAACAATGGTAATTTATTTTAGCTCGTTATCAGGACATAATGTGGATCATAATTACTACATTTTCAAAGACAACATTTCCATAATGAAGATGATTTCTAGGAGGACTGTGGTGTCCTTGATGTCTTTTGTTATTACTTTAATAATCCTTATAAAGAGGAAGACCATAGAAACATGTAAAAGGAAAGTACAGGTTATGTGGAGAGCAGAACTAAATGTACACAGGGCTTATCTCTTTGAGATCTGAGAGGAACTATTGATTTTTTCAAAATGATAATGTGGGGTCCTCTTATCTGCAAGAAATTAATTCACTCATAGCAACTCTCTCTTGCTTACCTGAAGAGAACCACACACACACACATACATACACACCCCTTTCTACTCACGTGTGTACTATACCTATTAGTTGTACAGCTATTCAGTAATGAATTACGGTGTGTGTTTTGAAAGGGAATGAGCAGTAATGAAGGAAGTAGCATGGAGCTTCAGAGTGGCTTGTAACAAAGACTTTGTGGGGAAGTTGTTTGCACTGTCGTTGTTGTTGTTGTTAAAATGTGCTTGTCCCTAGTAATTGGAGTGCTCATTTCTTCCAGTGCAGGCCAGGCCAGTTCCCTGATTGGTGTGCTGTGTCTCGATCCTGTCTCGGGTTTACTAAGCAGCATGTGGCCTGAGGGAGTCTCACAATCGAATTACACATACACACACGCACGCATGCACACACTTTCACTCACACACACACAGACAGGGAGACACACACAGAATCACACACACACAGAATCACACATACAGAGTGAGAGAAACACACACATGCTGCTCTCTCCCGTGGCCCCTGGCAGCATGGCTGCAGGTCAAGTGGACTCCTCGTCACCACATAGACAGCCCTGTCACCGACGAACTCGCTCTCTCCTCCCGCTGCTCTCAATAATTCAACTGGTTGATCACTGACCCCTTTTTTCTCTTGAAATGGACAATGCAAACTAAAGAGGAGATTTCATTTGGAGCCGCACAGCAGAGCTCTGGCTATCGATTTCAGAAGCATCATAATTGTAATTACATCTGCATCTGTAACACCGGCTCTATGCGATGCAGAAACACAATGGTTATTAAATTAGTCACTCTGCAGCTGAGAAGGCACAAGGAAATCCTATTATGTTGCGATGCATCTAGACAAATGCAGCTTGAACGCCCTCCAACAATTAGTGTACAATTATTTGGTGTGCTGCATGCATTTGGTAGAGCCGTGAAGCGCGCAATGGTACATTGTTTAATTTTAAAATCTGTGTGGGTTTTTCACGTCTGCTGCTTTATATAGTATTTTAAAATATTTGTTCATGAAATACATCTGCATATGTTCTGGGTCTTCATATAGGAACAGTATGCTAACATATAGAGATGTAGATTAAAATATTTTACAGTAGGCACCAACAATTTGATAATTTGCATAGTTTAACTAGCAATATCATACAGGCAGTAAAAGCATTGGCATAGAGGTGTGGGTTAACACATTTTAATACTGTACATAATTACAATACAAATCTAACTCTATTACTACACTGTTTGCCTTGTATTGCTCTGCTCTGTAGCATCCCAAACAGTGCATGTGAAGGGTAGGAGGGAGTAATACAAGAAAATAATGATATGAAATATTCAGGGGGAGCAAAGCAAAACAAAACAGCAGAGCTTGTAAAGGAATGTGTTGTTTTTTCCCTCGTTGGGATGTTGAAAGTAAACCGAGAAGGGAGGCAGGCCAGGACAAAACAAAACCTTGAGGTCTGCGAGAGGAGGGGTAGAGGTGGGGTGTTGTCCCACAAAAAGAAAATCACAATTTTTCAACATGATTTTCAGCCTTTTGTTGCCTTGGAATAAAAGGGCCTGGGCACTTTGTCAGGTTCCAGCGGGTGGAGAAAGAACACAACGGGAGATATGCCAAAAGATATCTTCAGTGATGGATCGCTTCAGGAAGCGCCAGCTACTTAGATTAGATACCACTGGAGGAAGGACCTTTGACACTTGTCCTTATGGAACTGTGTTAACAGATGTCAATACTCCAAAACTCAGCAAAATGCTAATCCTGCTGACGATCTATGCTCATTTGTTGTTCAATGTTTTGTAGTAGACCGTGTAGTGGCCAGCAATCCCCATTTAACCACCCCACTGTTGTCGCTTGAAAATTAAAATGAATAATGAACCGGTACAGACAACTGCGCAGTGTGACAGTGACATATTGAAGTCGGAAGTTTACATACACTTAGGTTGGAGTCATTAAAACTCGTTTTTCAACCACTCCACACATTATTTGTCAACAAACTATAGTTTTGGCAAGTCGGTTAGGACATCTACTTTGTGCATGACAGAAGTACATTTTCCAACAATTGTTTACAGACAGATTATTTCACTTATAATTCACTGTATCACAATTCCAGTGGGTTGACTGTGCCTTTAAACAGCTTGGAAAATTCCAGAAAATGATGTCATGGCTTTAGAAGCTTCTGGTAGGCTAATTGACATCATTTGAGTCAATTGGAGGTGTACCTGTGGATGTATTTCAAGGCCTACCTTCAAACTCAGTGGCTCTTTGCTTGACATCATGGGAAAATCAAAATAAATCAGCCAAGACCTCCAAAAAAAAATGTAGACCTCCACAAGTCTGGTTCATCCTTGGGAGGAATTTCCAAATGCCTGATGGTACCAGGTTCATCTGAACAAACAATAGTACGCAAGTATAAACACCATGGGACCATGTAGCCGTCATACCGCTCAGGAAGGAGACGCGTTCTGTCTCCTAGAGATGAACGTACTTTGGTGCGAAAAGTGCAAATCAATCCCTGAACAACAGCAAAGGACCTTGTGGAGATGCTGGAGGAAACAGGTACACAAGTATCTATAGGCACAGTAAAACGAGTCCTATGTCGACCTAACTTGAAAGGCCGCTCAGCAAGGAAGAATCCACTGCTCCAAAACCGCCATAAAGCCAGACTATGGTTTGCAACTGCACATGGGGACAAAGATCGTACTTTTTGGAGAAATGTCCTCTGGTCTGATGAAACAAAAATAGAACTGTTTGGCCATAATTACCATCGTTATGTTTGGAGGAAAAATGGGGAGGCTTGCAAGCCCGAAGAACACCATCCCAACCGTGAAGCACGGGGGTGGCAGCATCATGTTGTGGGGTTGCTTTGCTGCAGGGGGGACTGATGTACTTCACAAAATAGATGGCATCATGAGGGAGGAACATTATGTGGATATATTGAAGCAGCATCTCAAGACATCAGTCAGGAAGTTAAAGCTTGGTCGCAAAATGGACAATGACCCCAAGCATACTTCCAAAGTTGTGGCAAATTGGCTTAAGGACAACAAAGTCAAGGTATTGGAGTTGCCGTCACAGAGCCCTGACCTCAATCCCATAGAAAATTTGTGGGCAGAACTGAAAAAGCGTGTGTGAGCAAGGAGGCCTACAAGCCTGATTGTTACACCAGCTCTCTCAGGAGGAATGGGCCAAAATTCACCCAACTTGTTGTGGGAAGCTTGTGGAAGACTACCTGACACGTTTGAGCCAAGTTAAACAATTTAAAGGCAATGCTACCAAATACTAATTGAGTGTATGTAAACTTCTGACCCACTGGGAATGTGGTGAAAGAAATAAAAGCTGAAATAAATTATTCTCTCTACTATTGACATTTCACATTCTTAAAATAAAGTGGTGATCCTAACTGACCTAAGACATGGCATTTTTACTAGGATTAAATGTCAGGAATTGTGAAAAACAGAGTTTAAATGTATTTGGCTAAGGTGTATGTAAACGTCCGACTTCAGCTGTTTGAAAAATGTGTGATTAGTGATCAACAGGGCCGAGTGAAAAGAGAGAAGGGGGTGTGGTTTACAAGTTTTATTTTTCCCATGTTTCCTTGTTTCTCACATGCTGTGTTTGTTCCAAGACAACAGGCAGGTTTTTCCCCAGGGTCTGGGCTTGTGGAGAGGCTGCAGTATGCTGGCTACCTGGGACAGATCCAACGCAGCAGGGAGCAGACCGTCATCCTCCACCAGGCGCTGGCTGAGCTCGCTGTCGCCCCCTACCTGCAGGACCTCAGCCACGCAGAGACCTCACTGGTAAGCAACCGACAGTCTCTGGCCAAACTTTGAAATGCCTACCTAGTACTGACTAATTCTCTGTGCACTGACACACAACAGGACGCAGCGACCTCAACATCACTCTGGTAATATCAGAGGCGGTACAGGCGTGGATAAGAGGTCTCTCCTAGGCCTGAGGTGTTGTTATCTAGGAGCACTTTAACAGCACACGGGCCAAAAAAAAATATATAGGATAGGAAAGAGAGAGAGAGACCTTTGCTTTCCCAGAGAGAGTAGATAACAAGAGGGAATAGGGAAACAGAAATGGAAGAGGTGGTGTATGCAAGTCTCATTCAGGTATACCGTGTGCTGTGCTGCTGAAGCTGTATAATTGCCTCTTTACTAAAATAGAGCTGCACAGTGGCTGTGATATTGCAACCAAATCTACCATGAATAGAGACCAGTAGAGAGGGGCCATGTTTGTTTAGGCAACAACAGCCATGACAGCTTCTACTACCACATATATTACAGTACAGCAAAGGGGTCGGCTGTCGCATACACTGGAGTCATGACGATATGACGATGTGCCTCCTTTCAACAGGCAAGGAGAAAAACACTCTGTCAGTGAATCAGTTTAAATACCCAGCTCTTTTAGTGGATATTTTGGCACAGTCACTCAGTACTGAGAGCTGCTCTGCCTTTAGTTAAAATATATGCTGTTTAGCAGACTCTTTTATCCAAAGCAACTTACAGTGCGTGGATACATTTTACATGCGGGTGATCCTGGGAATCGAACCCACTATTCTGGCGTTGCAAGCGCCATGCTCTACCAACTGAAAAATAGAGTTCTCTGAGTTTTCAGTGGATGTCCGGCCGGAGACCAAAAAAAAAACTTTTACCGGCGAGCGCTCTCAGGAAATGTAATAATTCAGAACACATGCTGTATGTTGGTGAATTGCCCCCCAGAAAAGTGTCCTGTGTCTGGAGAAATAGAAGGGGGAAAGGTATTTGTGTTGTGAAAGCAGGTGTACCAGCCAGCCGTGTGTGTGTGTGTGTTTACTATCCTAATGGGGAGATTTCAGCTCTTCACCGGTCCCCACAAGGAAAAAGGTTTTTGCTTACAGTAAGGGTTCGGTTAAGAGTTAGTACTGCAAATAAATGGGCTACAAAGTGCAGCAAAATGTATATTACCTCCTCCCACGCACCTTGATGGATGCAAGCAGGTCACCCGTGATACAAGTCAGTATTCGACATCCATCCATGTCTGAGGACGTCAGGAGATTACATGGAAAACGGCCACTAGGGGCAACAGTGAGCGCTGTTACCTTTTTGGTTTTGCTATGGCATTGTGCGCTGGTATGGTGGATGGGCATAAGCATCTGCCTCTGGTTCCAAAGGAACATATTTGAATTCAGTAATACAATGGTTTTTTTTTTGTTTTAAGCCTTTCCCAAACCTTAACCCATTCGGAGTTAATGCCTAACATTAAGAATTTGGCGTTAATGGCTAAACTTTACCTTAAACACTTAGAAATTGTACATGTGAGAAACATGGATGAATGTTCAATTCTGATGTGAGACTGAGAGGTTGTTGGATGGACGAGTGCTGTTTGTCAATTTGTCCACATTGTCTCCCCATCCCACCGCTGCTGTGGAAGGCCACAGCAACCAGGCTTCTCTCCATGTAGAAAAAAGACAAGATGGCAGCCCTCATTGTATGAGGAATGAGTTGTAAAAATAATCATCCGACAAATGATTTTTTAATTAGCTTTTAAGTCTGTGTTTAGAGAAGTTATTGCTGGTGTGTGAATTGCGCTCTGATAATCTTTATCTCGGGCCCACAGCTGCAGGCTCTAATGGCAGACACCATGGACACCCTTGAAGGAAGGCGGACTGATAGAGAACGTGTGTGGAATGAAATGCAAAAGGTAAATAGAGAGAAAGGGAAAATGACAATGAGAATGAGGAGGGGACGAGGGGATGGAAATACCAACGTCTACACTGTACCCTCCAAACACACCCTTAGCATTCTCCCAACAAAATTTAAATGATGATTTGACATATCAAATCAGGAAAAAATATATATATTTTGCGTTGGGATATCCTTGTCTCCTCTATTAAGAAGAACAATGCCTGCTGAACTTTCAAATGGCATGGCTCCCAGGAGGGAAAGGTCCATTTAATTTTTCAGACCAAATTATTTTCTTTGTTAATTAGTGAGGCTTTGGCATTTCATCTCACTACGGTACGTAGTACTGCAAACAGACTTGGCTTGAGAACAAAACCCAGTGTAAAGCTACTGAGATACTGTAATGCAGATCAGCGTATAAACATCAAGTTCTGTAGGGCTGGAGCATCGTTGGACAGCTGAAAATCAAAGATAAATCACATTACAATATCCCTGATTGCATTTCCATGCTCTGTGTGGAGTTGTTGCCTTGTGGGTATGGGAGGGGGGTTGACGCAGGGCAGTGCAGTGCATCACTGGGTCAGTCTATCTCACACCCAGTGGAGCATGACCACAGCCGTTAGTGATGGGCTGTATTAATCATGCACACACATTGACATACACACATACTCTATCACACACACACACACGCATATCGACACATACTCACACCTTAAAAGCCCACTGCCATAGGCTGAGCCCAGCGCTGGTGGATGGGTCTTTTCACTCCCTATCTGACCCATACATCATTCCTATGCAGAGTCTGTCAAACTGAGCAGAAAAGGGCAGGGCTGGCAAGCTGTTTCTGTTTCAATGTTTAAACATGTAATCGCTGTAATGGATACAGTAATAGTTGTAATTTACTTGAATTATTCAATGGGACATTATAGTACTTCCCTATTTTGATATTTAACTGATTTTCACTGAAAGGTCAAGCTTTACTTACGATAACTAACATCACATTTTCTAACTCAAGACTATATTATTGGTTAGTCACCCTGAATTTATTGTGGATGTTGAATTCACATTGTAATTTACCGTCATTGTAGCGGGTGTAATTTTCGCTGAGTTATCTGCACTGTGTCTAAAATCAGTTGTTAAACTAAGAGATGTAAGGCCATAAGGCTATGGAAGAAATTGGAAGCACTGCAAGCAATGTAGGCTACCTTATCCTCCACTCAGCCATGCCATCTCTCAAGTATTTTATGTAAGGGCCATTTGTACTGTTACTGTATGCGCAAATTAGCCTGTGCTAGCATACATGCACCCATCCACTCTATAAAGTGCATATTGTCATAAAATCTCCCATCCTCAGACCTGTAAAATCTATAATCAATGCCCGCCAGTATTTGCTTCAAATATCCTGAGAGAGACAACCAACCTTTTCTCAATACAATAATTTATTGAGTGCAGCTACTCGACACCTAGAGAAATATTAGAGGTGGCAAGTTCATTTTCCTTTCGGCTCTCTTCAACTGGCATAAATCAGCAGGGAATTAACTATCAAATAGAAATGACGACTTGATTCTGACACAGGTCTGCATACACATTGTTTTTCTGCTTATACATTGTTTTCCTGTTTGTTTTGGCCATAAGGACATTGGCCCTTGCTGTAAATAAATGACTTAAAAATAACTGCACTTTCCCCAGTTCCAGCAGACAGACGGCATCAATGTTTTCCGCTCCATAAAATATCTATAAGAAATGTGGAATTTACCGCAGCGCTGTAGTGTTTTACTCAAACTTCAGAATATTTCCAACCCCTCCCGAGAAAGATGGAAAAGCTTAAGAGCAGTGCATCGGTGAGTGCTTGTACATGAGTCGGTGCTCAAACAACACAAAGCTAAACTACAAAGTAGTCCTGAACTGTGACTCACCACAACGTTTCATTTTTATTGATTTAGAAACTCATTTGACTTGGAACAGTGAAAAGGTCACTAAATGTTTTAAGGGCTATATTGACTGGGCTAGTTTGAATACATTGAGTGTCAGTCAATAGGGTAACACTCCGTCACCGTGGTGATGAGGGCTGACAGGTTTGATAGACACTTTGACAGGTGTCATATCACAGCTCAGCTCCTTGGGCATGGCATGGCAGCCTCCATAGACACACACACAAAGATACTCTAACACACACAATTTTTGTTGTTGTATTGTTTGTATTTTTTGTTGTATTGTGTTTGTATATCGTACATTTGTGTATCAGTGTATTGTTACTCCCTGGACCCCAGGTAGAGTAGCTGCTGCTTCTGCAAAAGATAATTGGGATCCAAATAAACAAATAGATAGATAGCACAGCCACCTCAGTCAGCCCTGGGCCCTCTGAAGTTGCTGCTGTTTTCATATAGAAAGTGGTGCAGATGCGGCCTGCACACCAATGGAGAGGCTAATTGTTGTTCAAATGGAGTCCCGGGTTCTAAGATGCATGGGAGGGAAGTGTGGAGAGCGTATGTAGGGTGAGAAAGTGCAGGATGGGGTTGAACCAGTCAATGTCTCAGCCCCACTTCTCCTGCTCTGAGTTTAGGTGAATCCCTAGGGTATGGCTGTGGAGTTGGGTCTCAGATCCCACTAATAGAAACAGACACCCCAGCACCACCACCTCCACCATCAGACTGGCTCCTCTGTCACTCACAACACACACATCCCTCTCTCACCCTGTCTCGTTCAGTCTCTCTATATTGTATCTCCCCTCTATCTCACTGTTTCTCTTTCAGTTTCTTTCATTCTTTTATTTCCCCCACTCTCTCTCCTTCGCTCTCACCTCAGCCTCACTTTGAGTGCTCCCTCTCCATCTCTCCCCGGTACTCCAAATAGGCTTTTGTAAATTCATCTCTTCATCATACATTCACTTTCATATTTCACTCCCTTTCTCCTCCTCCCTTTCTCCTGTATGAGCGCAGGCTGGGCACAGTAAATTCCCACGCCAAGCCTTCACCTCACAAATGAATGAGGGAGGTACAGGCCAAACCCTACATCTCTACCAGGTAATTACTTCCCTGGTGGGGCAGAGAGGAGAGGAGGGGTTGAGCTGCTGGGCTTGGCTCGCAACACACAATCTATATAACCTCACGCTCCTCTGGAAAATCTGTCTCCACGTGAAAAGTGTTAGTTATTGCTTATAGCACATTGTAACTTGTTCTGTTCTCTTGTGTTTTGAATTGTTTTCTGCTCAGGTGGGGATGTTGGAGGATCTGTTGTTCCAACTGGAGGAGACCTATCTGAAGAACAAGGCTCAGAGGGCCAGTAGGAAGCAGAGGGCCGGGGTCCAGGGGGCAGAGGGGAAAGCCAGAGGAAGACCCAAAGCAGGGGTCAAAATAGAAGCCAAAGGAGGGGGTACAGTGGTGACGGACAAGGCCAAAGTCCGTCCCACTGAAACCCAGCAGGAGACCGCAGTAGTACCAATGACCTTACCAGACCCATGATCTGCATGCCAGGACAGTGGAGGCACGAAGTCGTCCTCTTCCTCAAAATGAATGGACACCCTCCTCTCACAAAGCCTCATCTTCAGTCCCAGCATCTTTCACACCATTACTCTAGGCTGGCAGAAATAAATGGACTCTGCAGCCTTGCTTTCACTCTGATTTAGGGTCTGTTTTTAACACTCCTCCTTGTTTACTCGTTAAGATAGCGTCTCTAGCCCCACTTCTAGATGAAAGACCTAGCTGATTCAAACGTGTGGGAGTGTTCAATGTATACACAATGAGATGTTTTCATGTTTAAACTCGCTAATTTATGATTGTTCATGCAAGTTGTAATATGACAGATGGTTTGTAAACACAAACAAATCCATATGGTGCAGTAGCATGATCATAATGATGTATGCATTCCCATTATGGGATTCACAGCAAATCTGGCTCCAGATTCTCTCATGTTTTGAAAACTGTCTAACATGAAACAACCTTCGTTAAATCACATTATCTTTATCAATATGTTTGGTTAACTAACAAGAAATACAAAAACCCTTTTCCACAAAACCTTTTTCCACTCAATCCTTAGGAGGAAAAGAAATGTGATTCAAATAAAACAAACATGCTTCCTCCTGAAGTAGCTAGCTGGAAACAGCAGCATAAACACTTTGTCTACAGTATGATGACCATGTTACTATAGTCTGGAGTATCACAGTCATTTCAATGCCAAATGTGCAGTTTGGGGATTGATTGGGCAGGGCAAAACCTTGTGAGTGAACACAATCAGTGGGGCCCTCGTCACTCACGTGCCCACGGCTGATCCATCAACTGGCCGGTCAGCACCGGCTTCCCAAAGTAGTTCCTCTGAGACAGCCAATCAGAGGCGCTCTGTGCTATCGACAGCTGCTTTCTCTCTCCTGTTATCTACTCTCTCTGGGAAAACAAAGGCTGGTCTCTCTCTTTTTCCTTACTACTGCTGAATAATCCACATTTCCCTATTTTAGGATTCATTCAGGGTTCCTACTCTACAGTACAGTGTATCTCTATCTCTCTCATCCCACCCTCCATCTGTCTCTTGCTTCCTCCGTTTCCATTCAGATGGGTGCTTAATACCTTGGGGATTCTGACACCCGAGTCGGCATAAGCAATGTTGTGATCAGCAATATGGACATGCATTATTTTATTCGCTGAATAAATTAATGACATTTATTGAGTGGTCGGGGAGAGAAAACGTTGGCATAGGTACTCTATTGGCATCTTTAAAAGATTAGTTATGCCCGGTGCAGTTTCCATTTGGTAAACAATTATTATAATCCAAGCCTACATGCATATTTAATGAACACATTGAAGGCCATAGCCTTGTTTTTCACTTTTGTGTAAAGCTCTTTATATGAAAATGGTTAGAATGGCGATATAGGAATGCTAATGTGGTTAGTTATTTTTTGTGTTTTAATTAGTGCACTGTTTTGCAGTGTTGCCCCACTGCCTGTTGTTGTCGCACTGCCTGTTGCCACACTGCCTGTTGTTGCCCCACTGCCTGTTGTTGCCTCACTGTTTTGTGGCACACTTGACATGGGTTCACACTGATGCCTGGTTCAGAATTGGTCAGTTGATGTCTATTAGCTGCTGGAGTTGATGTAGAGTGGAAGAGGTCATGGAGTCTACTGAGTAGAATGGAACTGTCATGGCGATGGTGTGGTCACGTTTTTCACAGTTTTTACTAATTGGTGTGCGAGCATCAAGTACCAAATGTAATTATTTATTGTTGAATGAAGAACCACGTCTTGACAGACAAGGGCCCGGTTTCCCGATAGCGATGGAACTTATTCTTACAAGTGTTTTACGATGCATCTTTCATATATTTAAAAAATATATTATTAGCCCATCCAACACACCCCCTCTTCAGATGACAAAATAGCTTTTTCAGTTTTTACAGCTTTTTTGTTACGTGTGTGTATGTATATATGTATACATATACACACACACACTACCGTTCAAAGGTTTGGGGTCACTTAGAAATGTCCTTGTTTTTGAAAGGAAAGCCAAAAAGAATTGTCCATTAAAATAACATCAAATTGATAGAAATACAGTGTAGACATTGTTAATGTTGTAAATGACTATTGTACCTGGAAATGGCTGATTTTTAATGGAATATCTACATAGACCCATTACCAGCAACCATCATTCCTGTGTTCCAATGGCACGTTGTGTTAGCTAATCCAAGTTTATCATTTTAAATGGCTAATTGATCATGAGAAAACCCTTTTGCAATTATGTTAGTACAGCTGTAAACTGTTGTTTTGATTAAAGAAGCAATAACACTGGCCGTCTTTAGACTAGTTGAGTATCTGGAGCATCATCATTTGTGGGTTCGATTACAGGCTCAAAATGGCCAGAAACAAATCACTTTCTTCTGAAAGTCGTCAGCCTATTCTTGTTCTGAGAAATGAAGGCTATTCCATGTGAGAAATTGCCATGAAATTGAAGATCTTGTGTACTAGACCCTTCACAGAACAGGGCAAACTGGTTCTAACCAGAATAGAGAGAGGAGTGGGAGGCCCCGGTGCACAACTGAGCAAGAGGACAAGTACATTAGACTGTCTAGTTTGAGAAACAGACGCCTCACAAGTCCTCAAAATAAATAGTACCCGCAAACACCAGTCTCAAAGTCAACAGTTCCTCTGTCCAGTGCCTGTGTTGTTCTGCCCATAATCTTTTATTTTTATTGGCCAGTCTGAGATGTGGCTTTTTCTTTGAAACTCTGCCTAGAAGGTCAGCATCCTTGAGTCGCCTCTTCACTGTTGACGTTGAGACTTGTATTTTGCGGGTACTGTTTAATGAAGCTGTCAATGAACCTGCCAGTTGAGGACTTGTGAGGTGCCTGTTTCTCAAACTAGACACTATAATGTACTGTACTTGTCCTCTTGCATCAGCAAAGCACCATCACACCTCCTCCTCCATGCTTCACGGTGGGAAACACATGCGGAGATCATCCATTCACCGACTCAGCGTCTCACAAAGACACAGTGGTTAGAACCAAAAATCTCATTTGGAATCAGACCAAAGCAGTGGTATTTCTAGCTTGTATGGCTCC
The DNA here is from genome assembly GCF_018296145.1 of Oncorhynchus tshawytscha. Lineage (NCBI taxonomy): Eukaryota > Metazoa > Chordata > Actinopteri > Salmoniformes > Salmonidae > Oncorhynchus > Oncorhynchus tshawytscha. Next base: position 60,725,117 of record NC_056433.1, on the reverse strand, counting down.
CTGACCGAAACTCGCCTTCAGCCCCCCCCCCAAAAAAAAGCACCATTCTGCACTAACTGTAATTTTTATTCCGACATTTGGAACAATACAAATAATCACAACATTTAAAAATATAAAAATATATACAAAAATAAGACTCATAAATATAAAAAATAAGTAACAAAGAGAAAAAGAAACATTTGTGTTGACTCGGGACTCAGCCCCAACACAGAATCTCAAATATATTTTGATTTGTTTAAAATTTCTTTGGTTACTACATGATTCCATATGTGCTATTTCATAGTTTTGATGTCTTCACTATTATTCCACAGTATAGACAATAGTAAAAATAAAAATAAAAAACCTTGAATGAGTAGGTGTGTCCAAACTTTTGACTCGATTTCATTTTAAGCATGTTTTTATACTTGCATCAAATGCAAAGACATTGGCAACTTTATATTTGCAGTCAACTTTGTTTTGAAGTTATCAGGTCACAGAGAGGTGAATAAACCATGTGATTCTATGTTTAGTGGAGATGTTCTGTCTATAAAGTTACGTGGGAGGGCAAAATATTATCTAACGACTTCACTTGGCTGTTCTATGAGTGGTCTTGGCTGTTCTACGAGGCAGGCGTTAGATTATGAGTTTTCAAGTGCAACGTAAATAACGATGGTTTTGGGAAACAGCTCAGACTTAATGATGCTCCTATGAAGGTTCTAACAATGAACTTGGTCTTAAGATGCTTTTGTGAAACTGGGCCTAGGACATTGTTGCACTTTGAATAAATTCGAATGGGTTTCATAAGATATAGGCTTCTTGCGTTTGGGGAAAGAAATGATGGAACTCATTTTAACAGACCACGGGAACTTGTCTGGAAGCACAACAGTCAATTCAAACATCAAATGGCAACCTCACTTTTTAAATGTAATTTTATTCTGGAGGTGGAAATTGTATACTGTAACGAGTGCGCTGAGAATCGGGAAGCAGGTACAGGGAGTGAGTGGTTTAATAAATAAACAAAAAAGAGTCAATAACACCTGAGGAAAGAACCAAGGGAAGTGACAGATATAGGGAAGATAATCAAGGAGGCGATGGAGTCCAGGTGAGTGTCATTAGGCGCTGGTGCGCTTGACTATGGTGACAGGTGTGCGGGATAATCAGTAGCTTGATGACCTAGAGGCCGGAAAGGGAGTATACGTGACATACTGCATTTTGATGCTTGAATATTTACATGAACAGAAAGAAACAGGAGGTGGGAGCAGGTTATGGATTAACCTCGGCAAAATGCAAATAATATTGGGAAGGGATTGAAAGGGTTGTAGGTTGTGCTGGCAAAGCCATCTGTTTGACAAACAAATATACAGTTGTCAGAGAGATGCAAGCAGCGAGATTGGCTGACAAACTAAGGAGGGAGGCAAGCTGCTTTAGGAAGAAGGGGGATAAACAGTCTGCTTTGCACCCAGATGAGCGCCATGGTAAACATCTCTGCCATGTTTTCTTCCATCCGCACATCTTTGGAGAGTCCTTGTGATCACATTGTGGCAAACAACATGGTTGCCGTGTAGTGAAGATGCTCAAAGTTGCTCGATTTGTGTAACCAAACAAGACCCAAACCAGTGCCCCAAATCTGCCATGATCCCAGCCACAGATCACAAAGCTTCAGCTCTAACCCAATGCTGAATTATTTTGAGGAAGAGTCATCTGTTCGGAAAGAGTGTTTTGCACAGCAAGGAGGCGCAAGGAGCAAATGTCCAGCCTCCTACAGGTGAGCATGTTTTGAGGGAAACAGAGACGAGATAAAATTACTTATCTGAGAAGGACAGAAGGACAAACTGTGCAACAGAAGGCACACAATCGAATCCACCTTGAGCCACCTGGGCAAATCTGCAGGGATTACCGCTGGCATTGAAATGACTGGCATTGAGCCTTTTGTCAATTTGATGATAACAGAGCCCCTGATTGGTGGTAGTTTGTGGACCCATATGGCATCCACAGGTGGACAACTTTACCTGCCAACCAGACTCCTCTAGAATGCCAAATCATTGTCCAGGGAGAATACCAGTGACATTGAACCAACTGCAAAACCAAGTTCTCTTTGTTTTTAAGCCATTTTAGTTAGCCACCCATGACTCCATGGTTGGCTAACTAAAATGGCTTCAAAACAAAAAAAAACTTGCCCACGACACAATATAGTGGTAGGCCTGATTACCAACAATGACGAGACAGCCTACAGGGAGGAGGTTAGAGCCCTGGCGGAGTAGGGGCACGAAAATGAACTTTCCCTCAACGCCAACAAAACCTGGACGACAGGAGCCAGAAGAGGGAGCACGCCCCCATCCATATCAACAGGGCCACAGAGGCAAGGGTCAAAGGCTTCAAGTTCCTTGGTGTGCACATCACTGAGGACCCGAAATGTTTACCACCTCACTGACACCGTGGTGAAGAAGGAGCAACAGCGCCTCTTCAACCTCAGGCGGCTGAAGAAATTCATCATGGCCCCTCACAAACTTCTACAGATGCACCATTGAGAGCATTCTGTCAGGCTGCATCACCACCCGATACGGCAACTGCACAGTCCTCAACCGCATGACTCTTTGGAGGGCACTCTGCTTGCCCTCCAGGACATTTACAGCACTCTGTGTCAAAGGCCAAGAAGATCATTAAGCACCTGGGCGTGCTCCCTCTTCTGGCTCCTGTCGTCCACCATCAGCTCATTGGTTTTGTTAAGCACCAGGCCATCAGACTGTTCAACAGCCATCACTAGCCAGCAATCTTCCCAGTACTCAGCCCTGCACCTTGAGACTAATGCCCCATGTCCAGTCGTGGCCAAAAGTTTTGAGAATGACACAAATATACATTTTTAAAGTTTGCTTTAGATATTTTTGTCAGATGTTACTATGGAATACTGAAGTATAATTACAAGCATTTCGTAAGTGTCAAAGGCTTTTATTGACAATTACATGAAGTTGATGCAAAGAGTTAATATTTGCAGTGTTGACCCTTCTTTTTCAAGACCTCTGCAATCCGCCCTGGCATGCTGTCAATTAACTTCTGGGCCACATCCTGACTGATGGCAGCTCATTCTTGTATTATCAATGCTTGTTTGTCCACCCGCCTCTTGAGGATTGACCACAAGTTCTCAATGGGATTAAGGTCTGTGGAGTTTCCTGGCCATGGACCCAAAATATTGATGTTTTCTTCCCCAAGCCACTTAGTTATCACTTTTGCCGTATGGCAAGTTGCTCCATCATGCTCCATCATGCTGTAAAAGGCATTGTCACCAAACTGTTCTTGGATGGTTGGGATGTGTTGGTACCATTCTTTATTCATGGCTGTGTTCTTAGGCAAAATTGTGAGTGAGCCCACTCCCTTGGCTGAGAAGGAACCCCACACATGAATGGTCTCAGGATGCTTTACTGTTGGCATGACACAGGACTGATGGTAGCACTCACCTTGTCTTCTCCAGGCAAGCTTTTTTCCAGATTCCCCAAACAATCGGAAAGGGGATTCATCAGATAAAATGACTTTACCCCAGTCCTCAGCAGTCTAATCCCTGTACCTTTTGCAGAATATCAGTCTGTCCCTGATGTTTTTCCTGGAGAGAAGTGGCTTCTTTGCTGCCCTTCTTGACACCAGGCCATCCTCCAAAAGTCTTCGCCTCACTGTGCATGCAAATGCACTCAAACCTGCCTGCTGCCATTCCTAAGCAAGCTCTGTACTGGTGGTGCCCCGATCCCACAGCTGAATCAACTTTAGGAGACGGTCCTGGCATTTGCTGGACTTTCTTGGGCGCCCTGAAGCCTTCTTCACAACAATTGAACCGCTCTCCTTGAAGTTCTTGATGATTCGATAAATGGTTGATTTAGGTGCAATCTTACTGGCAGCAATATCCTTGCCTGTGAAGCCCTTTTTGTGCAAAGCAATGATGACGGCACGTGTTTCCTTGCAGGTAACCATCGTTGACAGAGGAAGAACAATGATTCCAAGCACCACCCTCCTTTTGAAGCTTCCAGTCTGTTATTCGAACTCAATCAGCATGACAGAGTGATCTCCAGCCTTGTCCTCGTCAACACTCACACCTGTGTTAACGAGGGAATCGCTGACATGATGTCAGCTGGTCCTTTTGTGGCAGGGCTGAAATGCAGTGGAGGGACTTTGCAATTAATTGCAATTCATCTGATCACTCTTCATAACATTCTGGAGTATATGCAAATTGCCATCACACAAACTGAGGCAGCAGACTTTGTGAAAATGTATATTTGTGTCATTCTCAACTTTTGGCCACGACTGTTCAGTATATGGAGTCATGGAACGCTGGGCACCTCGTACTCTGTTTATATACTGTTGTTTACTCACTGTGTGTGTATGTATGTACGTATGTATATACTGTATTCACAACATAGCTCATCCTAATATACCCACTACTGTCCATACCATTTTTAAAAAAAAGTTTTATAAAAATGTTGTAATGGCTAGACATTCTACTGCACTGTTGGAGCTAGTAACATACGCATTTTGCTGCACCTGCTATAGCACCTGCAAATCTGTGTACGCAACCAATAAACTTTGATTTGATTTAAGTTTTTCTGATGGAAATAAAGAATTTGATGTGCCAAACATTTTTGTAACTTAGCAGACACTTATCCAGAGCAACTTAGTTAGTAAGTGCCTTGCTCAAGGGTACAGGTATATTTTTCACCTAGTCAGCTAATGGATTTGAGCAAGCAACCTTTTGGTTACTGGCCCAACACTCTGAAATGCTACACTACCTGCCTCCCATCCTTTCTTTATTCTGTTTTAGAACACAAAGAAAGTGCCTTTGACTGTTAATTCGAAGGGAGAAGCTAACTGTGGTGGAAAAAATACTGGGAAATATGACGGGGCTGGGTTTGTAGTCAACTACAACTGCATTCACGTAACATTCAGAGACCAAGCAAAGGGGTTGTACAGTCCTGACCTTTGGTGAGCTTTAGGATAGCTGTGCAAACGTTCCTCTGTGATAGGCTGCGGTATTGTCGCATATAAAAGAAGTACAATTACAGATTATTTCCCCCCTCTTCCCTTTGCAGTACGATCCATTGAACCTGCTCACTACAAGACTATTTTACCGCTAGAAATGCCGGATAGCTAGAGAGAGACACTGAAAATATACTTAATAATTATTTCTGAACACAAAGGAGGGAGAGTCTGATTCCTGTAAGACTTTAAACAGGTTTGAAAGGCGCGTTGACTGGAACATCTTTGAAGACATCTTCAGGAGGAGAAATAAAACAGCTGGGCTCATTCCTGGTAATCCTAAAGAAGAAGGTACAAGAGGAGTGATTTTAAGTCAGCCACTGACAACTATAAAAAGCTTTAGATATTCCTCCAGTCTTTAAATAGCTAAAGAGTCGATGTTAGTAAAGGTAGGGAGTTTATATTTAAACCTTATTCAAAGAGATCATCTGTAGACATCGTCATTACACAAGGAATCAATTAGTGCTTTGAGCTGACACGACAAAGATTGTGTAAAAAAACTGTCTCGCCCCGGGGTTAGATGTGATGTCTTTATGAGGAGAGTGGTTGAGGATGCTATTTTAATTGTCATAAGTGCAGTGGTTTTAAAAATACATTTAATTGGTGCTGCTTAAAAGTCAGATGTTGGTATGTTAGCAGCTCCTGGAGGAAGAAGCAGTGCATTCTCAGACAGCTGAAGAAGCTGCTCTGTATTTCCTCTGCATTCTAGTCTCTGACTTGGGCTGTTATCACCTTCAGAGAGTTAATATGCTGCAAAGTCATTTGTGAACAATCAGTGTATTTTTTACACAAAAGCACACCAAAGCGCTTCAATTGACCCTGGAAGTTTTGGAAGAGGCAATTACTGAAAAAAGATTGGATGAGAGCCAGTACAGATGAGAGGAAGAGGACAAGAGAGTGCATACTGAGACTGACAACCTCGAGAGAGTTTATGAAATGTAATTTAGCTAAACGGTCACACAGCACAAGTTATGCTTTCCTTCTGTTTGTAAAGGAATCAGATTCTGAGGCACATTTGTCATTCTTGTGGGTGCTTTTGTCCATTCTTATTATCACCACGTTTAGATGATACCTGCAGTAAGATCTTCAATGGGAAGCACAAGGCCCTCTAGGATTACATCATCAATGAATCATTAGCATCTTTATGTTCTGTGGACACTTCAGCATTCTCATGAAGGACTAAGCGAACATATGGAATTGTTTTGAAATGGTAATACCATAGATCATTTAGCTATTTGATTTAGAATTTTAGGACCCCTTTCGGTATAAAAATAAACATTTGATAAAGTATTGAATTTGGCATTTACTACTATAGCCCATAGAAACACATTGAATAACACATTGATAAATGGCAAAAAATACAGTCAAAAAATGTATAATAAGAATACAGTTTTGAAGTGTCTGTCCAATATAAGAAAGCTCAGGACATGCATACATGCATACACACTACCATTGAAAAGTTTGGGGTCACTTAGAAATGTCATTGTTTTCCATGAAAACATACATGAAATAAGTTGCAAAATTAATAGGAAATATAGTCAAGACGTTGACAAGGTTATAAATAATGGTTTTTAATTGAAATAATTGTGTCTTTCAAACTTTGATTTCGTCAAAGAATCCTCCATTTGCAGCAATTACATTGCCGACCTTGGCATTCTAGTTGTCAATTTGTTGAGGTAATCTGAAGAGATTTCACGCCATGCTTCCTGAAGCACCTCCCACAAGTTGGATTGGCTTGATGGGCACTTCTTACGGTCA